>NW_025106759.1:0-52402 GCF_013123115.1 Colletes gigas
GAGGAGGAGGATAGGAGGGAGGGCTGCGCTGTTCCAGCGCGCCTCTGCCCTCATCCTCCCCCGTCGCTCCTCCACCACCAGGAGCTGCAGCCGGGCATTTCGCCCGCTCAGCTCCTGCGCCGCCTCCCCCATATTTTGCGCAGCCTCTCGCAGGACCTTAGCCACGCTGCTTTTCTGCCCCTTTAGAGAGCAGGCTGCGGCAACCTTCTCGACCCGCCTCAGGGACGAGGAGATCCTCTCGGATATCTCCTCGGTTACCTCGTCCCTGAGACAGCTCAACATCACAACCGGGCTCATCGCCTTGCCCACTTCGTCTACGGCCTGCCCCGTCCGCTTCCTCTTGGAGCCCATGTGGCTCCTTGTGGAGGAGAAGGACGAGACTGACGCAGTCTCGTCGTCCTCCTCCACCTTCCACGAAGCCGGGCCAGGCGCTAAGTGAGGCGCGAGCGCCGTCACCGTAGCCCCAACACCGTCTTCGTCCTCCCCATTCGTAACAACCCGTCCCATCCCCGTTTTAATTGTTGAATCCATGTAATTCCCACGTGTAGGTCGGAAATAAAGGTCCACCCGGGCAGAGCCGCCTTACCCGGGTAAGCCTAATACTCCGGGGGTTCGGCAGGTGCCCCGGAGGTGGTCGCTTGGGATTGGGCCTTCTCCCCCAACCATGCATCCCATCGCCGCGCACCATAGCTTAGGATTGGAGGGCGATTTTATAGAGTCGCCATACTCTTGGCCCAGGCGGTTAAGCCAAGGCCCCCGTTTCTCCTGCCGTCACGTACCATTCACAAAACCAAAAATGGAATTATGAATGGATCGTCGTGACGACCAACAGGAGGCTTACGGTGTGATTAGCTTCAGGTACCTCGGGGTCGCTACGCCCCGTACTGCGGCCGACGATTGCCGGACACAGCCCCTGAGGGGATCCGATACACCTGCATTCAGAAGACGTAGAAACATATTACCTAGCCTATCGTGGGGAAAATCTTCAAAGGCTCCCTCCTACCTCTTTGGGGAGAGGCGGGTAGGGGTGTGTGGGATTCCCCGCGCCCATTACTTTTACAACGAGCGCGGGACCTACCCAATTAAAAACCCCACGGTGACCCTTCCGCACGATTTGCGAGGTTACCGGCAATCGCTCGAAGCATACTTCCGGTATCCTCCCCGTGCCCGCGCTTTGCGCCCACCCGCGGGGGGACAAACGGTCCCCCCGGAAATCGCCCTGTCTCATAGCGGCAGGACGAGGCCACATCGTCCTGCCGCCATCCGTCCCGGGGCCGCGTCTAGTGGCGGCTGCGAGCCCCAACTCGCAACCGCCGCGACCCCGTTTCTACCCCTCGGAGGCCGGCAGCTCATGGCCGCACCAGGCCACCGAGGGTGCCGCTCCGTGCGCCGGACCCGGACAGGAGGCACTGCCACCCCATCCGGTCCGACCCTACGCCGCCTGGCGGGAGGGGGCTCCTATCAGGACCCCCCTCCCAGCCTGGGTCATGCGCCACGCCGAGGGGGCCGCCCGCGTCGCCTGACGCCCAGGCGACGCTCTCTCGCCACCAAACGAGCGCGAGCCTCAGCACGCCGCTGACGCTCGCGCTCCCTTCCCGCGGTCTCCTTCTGCAACATTACGATTTCGCAGAAGGAGGCCACGGCCCTCCACTTCTCCTCGCTGCCGAGCATGGCGCGCACCATGCCCGGCAGCGAGACATCCCGCCCGATGACGCCGATCAGGACACGGCGTTCACCCTCCCATGCAGCGCATACCTCGAGGGTATGTTCCGCCGTGTCCTGCTCAGCGTCACAATGGCAGCAACGCGCCGTCGGCTCCTTCCCTATCCGGCACAGGTATCTCCCGAAGCTGCCATGCCCCGAGAACACCTGTGCCATCCTGTAAGTGAGGCTTCCATGGCCTCTGTCCAGCCACTCACATAGGAGTGGCCGAACAGCCCCGACTGTCCGGTGCCCCGCGGTAGGCAGAGCCAACCGCTCTTGCCACGCGTGCACCACGGACTGCCGGGCCTGGCGCTTCAACTCGCCCCAAGCAGGTTCCTGCACACCCGGGACCGCCCCCACCCCCGCGCGACGGTCGACGCGGTGACGATACATCATCGCGTGCGACCGCGCGAGGAGATCCATGGGCGGCATCCCCGCAAGAACCGTCGCCGCCTCATGTGACACGGTCCGGTACCCGCGGACGACCCTTAGAGCCATCCGCCTCTGCACCCGACGCAGCATAGTCATGCCGCGCCGGGAGGCCGCCAGGTCGTCCGCCCAGATGGGGGCCCCGTATAGGACCACCGACTGGACCATTGACACATAGAGGCGGCGAACTCGGCCCGCCGGGCCCCCCAGGTTGGGCAGAATCCGGCCCAAAGCCCCGACCATCCTCTCCAGCCGGGGGACCAGGCAGCGGAAATGCTCCTCGAAGCGCTAGTGGCTTCGAGGATCAGCCCCAGATACCTCATCTGGGGCTTCACCTCGATATTAGCCTCACCCACGCGGATCACAGGTGGTGGCGGATCCTGCCGAGGTGAATGGAACGCTATCACCTCGGGCTTATGGACCGCCACAGTCATCCCCATCCCTCTGATCCGGTCGAAGACGCGTTGCGCCCCCTCCTCCGCGAGACGCTTGGCCCTCCCCCAGTGCGCCCCGACGGCCAACACCAGTGTGTCATCTGCGTAACACACGGCGCTGACGCCGTCAGGGAGGTCGGCCCGCAACACTGCGTCGTACGCGATGTTCCACAGGAGTGGCCCGAGGACCGACCCCTGCGGAACACCGCAGTACACCTCCCTCCGCATATGCCCATCCCGGCTCGGATACTCGATCCACCTGCCGCGGAGATAATCCCCGATGACCGCCCCGAGACAAGGGGGGACCCGATGACATTCGAGCCCCCTCCTTATCTCCTCCCAGGGCAGGGTGTTAAAGGCGTTGGCAATATCCAAGGATATTGCCAAAGCCACCCCTCCCCGGGAGACGGCCGACCCCGAGAGGGCCCTGACACGACATAACGCGTCGATGGTCGATCGACCCTCCCGGAAGCCGTACTGGCAGTCGGCCAGGCCGGGGGTACCCCGCGACAGGTGCTCGACGAGGCGGGCAGCAATCACCCGCTCGAAGAGCTTGCCCACCTCGTCGAGCACCTGTCGCGGGGTACCCCCGGCCTGGCCGACTGCCAGTACGGCTTCCGGGAGGGTCGATCGACCATCGATGCGATAGGTCGTGTCAGGGCACACTCGGAGTCGGCCGTCTCTCGTTGAGGAGTGGCTTTGGCAATATCCTTGGATATTGCCAACGCCTTTAACACCCTGCCCTGGGAGGAGATAAGTAGGGGGCTTGAATGTCATCGGGTCCCACCTTGATCCGCCACCCCCTCTGATCTGCGTGGGTGAGGCTAATATCGAGGTGAAGCCCCAGATGAGGTATCTGGGGCTGATCCTCGATAGCCACTGGCGCTTCGAGGAGCACTTTCCGCTGCTTGGTCCCCCGGTTGGAGAGGATGGTCGGGGCTTTGGGCCGGATTCTGCTCAACCTGGAGGGCCCGGCGGGCCGAGTTCGCCGCCTCTATGTGGCAATGGTTCAGTCGGTGGCCCTATACGGAGCCCCCGTCAGTGCGGACGACATGGCGGCCTCCCGGCGCAGCATGACTATGCTGCGTCGGGTGCAGAGGCGGATGGCTCTAAGGGTCGTCCGCGGGTACCGGACCGTGTCGCATGAGGCGGCGACGGTTCTTGCGGGGATGCCGCCCATGGATCTCCTCGCGCGGTCGCACGCGATGATGTATCGTCACCGCGTCGACCGTCGCGCGGGGGTGGGGGCGGTCCCGGGTGTGCAGGGAACCTGCTTGGGGCGAGTTGAAGCGCCAGGCCCGGCAGTCCGTGGTGCACGCGTGGCAAGAGCGGTTGGCTCTGCCTACCGCGGGGCACCGGACAGTCGGGGCTGTTCGGCCACTCTATGTGAGTGGCTGGACAGAGGCCATGGAAGCCTCACTTACAGGATGGCACAGGTGTTCTCGGGGCATGGCAGCTTCGGGAGATACCTGTGCCGGATAGGGAAGGAGCCGCGGCGCGTTGCTGCCATTGTGACGCTGAGCAGGACACGGCGGAACATACCCTCGAGGTATGCACTGCATGGGAGGGGGAGCGCCGTGTCCTGGTCGGCGTCATCGGGCGGGATGTCTCGCAGCCGCCACTAGACGCGGCCCCGGGACGGATGGCGGCAGGACGAAGTGGCCTCGTCCTGCCGTTATGAGACAGTCCGATTGCCGGGGGGACCGTTTGGTCCCCCCCGCAGGTGGGCTCAAGGCGCGGGCACGGGGAGGATACCGGAAGTATGCTTCGAGCGATTCCCGGTATCCTCCCAAATCGTGCGGAAGGGTCACCGTGGAGTTTTTAGTGGGTAGGTCCCGCGCCCGTTATAATGGGCGCGGGGAATCCCACACACCCCTCCCGCCTCTCCCCAATGAGGTGGGAGGGAGTCTTTCGAAGATTTTCCACACGAAAAGAGCTCCTCCCGGAAGGCGGCCACCATTCCATCGATCATGTTCCCGATACTCCTCAGAAGTTCGTCCTCTGAGGAGGGTGGGAAACTCTGCTTGGGCGGAATGCGGGTGGAAGGTTCCCGCAACACCGCCGCCGCACTCCGCTTATTTTCCACGACCGTGGGTGGAGGTGGAGGTGGAGGAGGAAGGAGGATAGGAGGGTGGGCTGCGCTGTTCCAGCGCGCCTATGCCCTCATCCTCCGCCATCGCTCCTCCTCCAATAGCCGGGCATTTCGCCCGCACAACTCCTGCACCGCCTCCCTCATCCTCTGGGCCGCTTCCCTCAGGGCCTATGCCCCGCAGGTCTTCTGCCCCTTCAAGGAGCAGGCAGCGGCCACCTTCTCCACCCGCCTCAGGGACGAGCAGATCCTCTCGGATATCTCCTCGGTCACCTCGTCCCTGAGACAACCCACCATCACGACCGGGTTCATCGCCCGGTCCACTCCGTCGACGGCCTGCCCTGTCCGCTTCCTCTTGGAGCTTATGTGGCTCCTCGTGGAGGAGAAGGACGAGACTGACGCAGTCTCGTCGTCCTCCCCATCCGCAACAACCCGTCTCATCCCCGTTTCAATTATTGGATCCATGTAATTCCCACGCGTAGGTCGGAAATAAAGGTCCACCCGGGCAGAGCCGCCTTACCCGGGTAAGCCTAATACTCCGGGGGTTCGGCAGGTGCCCCGGAGAAAGGTATTATACTTCGGGAATTCGTTCCGCAGGGTTAAAATGTCAATGGTAAATATTATCTGAGTGTTATGGAGCGTTTGTGGAAAAAAATCATTCGAGTGAGGCCCGAATATAGAGCGCCAGGGAGTTGGTTGTTGTCGCACGATAATGCACCATCGCAAAGGACTGTCGCTGGTCGTGAATTATTGGTGATAAAACAGGTCTGTGTGCTCCAACATCCTCCGTATACGCTGGACTTATCTCCATGCGATTATTTCCTATTCCCGAAATTCAAACTGGCCATGAAAGAAACGTTTTATGACAGTGTTACACAAGTCCAAGGCGCGGCGTCAAGAGTCATTGAGGCGATACCGCAAAATGAAATAAAAAAATCTATGCTGGCACTAGTCGAACGTACCCAGCTGTGTATTGGTGCACAAGAGATGTATTTTGAATTAAAGAAAATAATTTTGGCAAAATAACTAATTTTCTTCTATTAATTTAAAAAGTTTCGTTATTTTTCCGACATACTGTGTATGTTCCATGAAAAATCAGTGCTAATTGGTCTGTTAAGTTATCTAATTTTGTAGCAATAAATAACGTTTCATTTTTAACCAAATTATTTCGGGGAAATGGCCGCGAATTCGAAACGAAAGGGTAATATATCCTTTTTGAATGAATTTAAAACGGATGTATAAAAATCCGATATTTGTTTTTTCAATTCCTATGTTATTCCCGTTGTCTACTCCAAGTATTGCAGCTATCACTCTATTTGAATTTCTTGTACGTAATTTGAGTGGAACAACAACGATGGTTTGTGTGATAGTACGCTGCTTAGAATTTTTTAAAGAGGACACATTTTGCGACGTTGTAATAGATTTTCCCACGTTAAATCGATAAATACTTTTAATTGCTCGTCGGAGAATAAAAAAATCATCTACATTATCTTTAATATGTGAAGTACTATTGATCGAAAGTTATTCAAAATAAACACGTAATTCTTCCGTATCGATTATACTTCTACTAGAATATATTCTTAAGTTTGAAATATCTCGATGTTCTATACGTTTTTTCAGTAAATGTTTAGAACAGCACTGATTTCCTTTAGTAACATAAAATCTTTGCATGAGAAATATTTGTTGCCTCGTTTTGGCTAGTACATGGATGATACGTTTTGAACATTCACAAACGAAGCAGTATCTATGCGTTGAAATGGCCCTGGAAAATGGCATTTCCACAAATTCCGATTCAACTAGTTCAGCGCTAATGACGTCTATAGTAAACGATGAATTCTGCTTGGAAGAGATTGATGAAGTATATGTAGACAAAGATTCTTTTACAGAAGATTGTTTAATGGATTTTTGGGATGTAAGGGTTTGATATTTTTATTTTAAACAAATTCCTTTGCCTATCTACGGGTCCGGATCTCAAGGGTGAGGAAAGCTGGGGGAATTAAAATCACACAAAATATAATGTATTTTAAAATACTGTTGCGCCAGGACAAGGTGTTTCTTGTTGAACTCATTAAAACACAGTAAGTAAACACAAAATTAGAAGCTAAGAACTGATAAATAGTAAACTTTATAAACGGAGCTTTGTCAACGCGTCTTCACTCTACGAGGCCTCTCGTAGTTCTCCTCTTTCAAATCGTTGCCGATTCCTCTGGTAACCTGAAGGCACGGGATCTCGCTTCAGCTCGTTCGAAGGAGTAGCTTCACATCGTTGCGGAACAGCCTTCACGTTGCCGCAACGATGCATCTTCTGTCGGTCGCAATAATACATTATAATTTAAATTTAAATATAGGGGTTGATGACTGGCAGACATCAGAAAATTTCCGACCATCCCTGAAGGGACCATACCATTTAAACACTTCACTACAACACAAACAATTACTGCCATAAGCTTGTTGCAACATTTGAAGTGTTTCCGTCGCAGTTTTACCGACCTTGAAATAAAATGTAGTTTGCTTTTTGTTCCGTTATTTTTCCGTAACGACCACTCCGAACACTAACTCGCATCAATGTCAAGAACTTTTGAATGCGTTATCCAATTTTTCGCATTTGGTGGCAGTTGCTAGGAGGCAAATTACGTTTTGAAAAAATAGCAACATGAGATAGATGGCGTTTACACAGCGCGAGTTATGAAAGCAGTCTGAGAACTTATTGAAGATACTGTGTACGTATGGTATTCATACCCTCTCTTTACATTTGCGTCATAACGCTTGTTCGAAATTGAACGTTGCTAGAGCGATTGCGTTACTTCCTGAGAAAACCCGAGAACCTTGGTTTTTCTAACTCGCATTGTTTCGCGTAACGGACTCTGCGACCGAAAATCCTCTGGGCGGTCACGTATATTTAAACAGTTTTCAATTTGATCACCATTTCTATCCAACAAAATATTTCGGACGCACCGTCAGAAACGACGAAGCTTTTTTATTTCAAATCAACAGCCAATCGTAATTTTTCAGATGGTTGCAAAATATAATCGCGCAAGTCGTTGTGTTATCTGGAACTACCAATAATCTCAACCGTACGTCATTACCGTCTCCTTCACTTCCTTCTGAGAAACCCCCTTATGAATCTTTTGCGTTTTCTTGATTTAGACAAACAGAACGACTGGAGTCATGGAAGCAATTAGAACAGTTTTTCGATACACGATTCAATACGAGGCTCTCTACTCCTATTAATTTTTACTGTTTCTCGTTGTATAAATTTGTAGATATTTCTGAAGGAGTAATAAATATACACGCGACATATCGATGCAAGAAAAATACCACAGAGAACATAAAAAAAATCGCGTTTTACAGTAGTAATAGTGGGACGGAAAACTTTTACCAGCTTTACTTGGAGCAGGAAAACTCAAGAGATAACAACTAATTATCATTTATAGAGGTGTCAAACGATTGCTTTGGATTCCCATCATTTCACGTAACAGTGGGAATGATCAAGCGTCTGTGGTATATGACTCATTAGAAGAATGGTGCAACAAAGTTCAAGCACTTTGCTGTGACACTACATACTTGAACAAACGCTGGACGTTTCCAAGGAGTTTGCGTTCTACTTGAACAAAAATTAAACAGGGATATCTTATATTTACCCTGTACGCGTCGTATATATGAGATTATTCTACAGAATGTATTTAACGGAAAACTATCAACATCTTTAGTTACCAGTGCTCCGCTATACAACAAGTTTCAAGAAACATAACCAAAAATTGATAAATTGAGATTTGTACCCGGAATTGAAAATAAATATGTCCACCAAACAATTCAAACTACAGTAGTTCAAGAAATGATCCAATTTTCAATAATATTCCTATAAAATGAGCAACAGTCACCAGAGGATTATAAAGAAATTCTTGAACTTGTCATTATTTTCATAGATGGAACCCCACCAAAAAATATAAGTTTTCGAGCTTCAGGAGCTTTTCATCACGCTCAATGGATGGCGAAAGCTTTGTACTGTTTGAAAATGTATTCATTTAAGGAACAATTTAATTTAAGTGATAAAGAAGAAAGTGGAGTTAGAGTTATTTGCATATTTCTCGCCAAAGTGTATTTAAAAACATGCATTAAAAGTTCAGCGACGATGGTAGCTTCACGCCAAGATTTGGAATGCATTACAGAGCCTCACGTTTCATGAGATTGGTGAAGAAGTAAGCAAGGTAGAAATAAAGAAATTTTTCAACCACTTGTGATTCTTAACATCGGAAGCTTTAGCATTATCTCTTTTTGATCTGAAAGTCGAAAAGGACAGTAAGTTATGAGTACTGGAGGCGATGGATCAACGAGGCTGTTACGTATGCCGAACGTTTCGCTCCCCAATTTTTCTATACCACATGCGTGCATTAGGAAAACGCCCTGCTACTTATCTACCCCTTTGGAATGTAGAGTCAGTTCCCACGAAATGCAGCTGTTCGGTGACTAACGAAGCTCGGAGATTACCAAACATGGTAATGTCTAACGTACATTCGAATCCTCCCCCACAGATTTTTGGGTATATAAACCCCTTCGTTTCCTTACTCGGGGGATCAGAATCGTACAGTTACGTTTAGAGTCAACATCACGTCTCGTTACGCTGTCCACGGTTCTGACAGTCAGTTGCATTTCGTGAGATCGGGCTACAGTACCCTTTCGTATCAATTTTAAACCATATAGAATCCGTGAACCGGTATAAATTCTGTTACGGCCTCTATTGTCAACCGACTTGCCCCCGCATCGCCAGTGCGTCAACACCGTGCAAAAATCATTCTTAGGTAATTATAATCATTGTTTAAATATCGCGTTAATTCGAAGCATACAAGAATAGTAGAATATTATTCGTCACCCGGTATTGTTTTCAGCGTATGTAACCGACTCGAGAACGTTCGGCTCTCGTGCCCGCTACGCGAAAACAAGACAGGTTATAAAAACTGTCACATACGGATTTCTTCGAAACATCACGCGATCGACGAAACGACGCGTGATTTCGAGCTAACGTTTCGGCGCGTGTATAAAGAGAAGGTACGACAATAATAAGTTGGACAAAGACGGAGATTCTCCCCTCCGAATTTGACTAACCGTGCTGGATCGTCACTCTTAACTTGGAACCGGCAGTGAGCAGATGGGCATACTATCCCGCTCCCCCGTAATTTCCAAGACTTTCGAATAGTTTCGAGTCACTCGAACTTTCGACGAAATTGTAAACGTGGTTTGGAAGTGCAGTACGAGAACGGATTGGGAATCCATCCGGTACCGTCAATGCTTCCGCAAACCCCGTTTACAATTTAAAATCAAAGAGTCGTAAACGTGGGCAGGAAGTTCAAATACGGAACGGATTGTAAAACAATCCCATACCGTGAACTTCCACAACCCGTTTACTATTTAAAAGAGACGTAAACGTGAACCACAAGTTCAATACGGAACGGATTGGAAAACAATCCTATACCGTGAACTTGCACAGGACGTTCAATACGGAACGGGTTGAAAACAACCCCATCCCGTGAACCTCCGTCGGACGTTCAAAACCGAACGGGTTGAAAACAACCCCATCCCGTGAACCTCCGTAGGACGTTCAATACGGAACAGGTTGAAACCCAACCCCATCCCGTGAACCTCCGTAGCACGTTCAATACGGAACGGGTTGTGAAACAACCCCATCCCGTGAACTTCCGTAAGCCGTTTACCAATTAAACAGATCAGGTCGGAACACGACCTGATCCAAAGACTGTAAAGATCTCGCAGGTTATAATCCGAGATTTCGAATTCAGCAGTGGGTACGATCCACCTCAGCCTGAATACAGACACGTATCGCTGTAATCAGAGGTCGTGTCCGAAGTATTCAGCAGTGGCTACGACCCACCTTTGTCTGAAAAAGAGGAACAAAAAAAACACGTATCGCTGTAATCAGGGGTCGTGTCGGAGGTATCGAGGTTGACCCTCGAACCTCCCTTGACTGTCAAACGGCTCGAAACCCACAATCCAGGGGCGTATAAAATACCCTGGGTGGCTTTGCCATCTTCCAATCGAAGTGTGGGACAATTTTAACTTCCAGCTTACGGCGAATCGCGAGAACACGCCCAAAGATAGCCAGCCTAGTACGGTCGCTGCGCGTAGGACGTTGATTCATTAAGCAACGTGGTGTCAGGCCCAATAGTAAGTCGACCCAAGGGCGCCGTTGGCAAACCTGTACCACACCGTGCCCGTACGCACGTAAGAAGGTGGTAAAGGGCCAAGGACCGGGTACGGTTGCAGCCTTACAACCTCCATCCGTTACCCTCTCCTACGACAGTCGATACCTGCAGTCGAGGAAGAAACGAGGTTGAATCTCGTCTTCCCCAAAACTGCAATCAGACGTTTCCCGGTTTAAAGGGAACGCACACAAACATATACAGTCCACTAGCTTAGCTGCGTAACGCGGCGGCTGAGTTTCCCGCTCCTGAGTGCGACAAGCACAACCAGGAGCGCGTGAACATTAAAACGAGACGGAGAGAGTGACAAACGTTACCGCATATTTACACCTCGTTCCGTCTCTTTTGTTTCAGAACAGTGTGACGCGAGCACACGCCAGACGCCGGTCAGACAGTCGAGGTTTTGTCGCGTATAATCTAATTAAGACAGGCTGTTCGCATTTAAAGGTCCACAATAAACGACGTCGTCGAACTCTTTCGACGACGTGAAAATATATATAACGTGTGACAATTACTTTTCCGTCCTCCTATTCCCTCGTGATCCGGACCCCCGTTAGACGAGGTTCTCAAATCATTGTTTGAGCCCTCCACATTCTAACAATCATTCTTACAACGCGACATAACTGACACAAGACACGTGTATCTATTTGTTTGTTAAGAATATATCTAGTTTCATTATTAAATCAGAGTTACTTATCTTCTTTAACCCATCATTATATAAAGCGATTATTGTTAGTTAAACGTTCCCACAATAATATAACCTTACCGGTCGGGTTATATTATATTTAATAATTGAAGTTACGAGGTCAATTAACATATCCTTAACCCGAATACAAATTCTTACAACCTAGTGGCTCCTCGATTACGCATCGAGTTCGTCCACGCAATCTAATACCATCCTAGCGGCTCCCTGCTTACGCACCAGGTTCGTCCGCATCCTACAGCTCCCTGATTACGCATCAGGTTCGTCTGTGATTTATCCAACCTCCCAGCAGCTCCTCGATTACGCATCGAGTTCGTCTGCGTTTCTTCCAACCTCCTAGCAGCTCCCCAATTTCGCATTGGGTTCGTCTGCGTCGTTATTAACCATCCTAGTGACTCCCCGATTACGCATCGGGTTCGTTCACGACATTACACCCTCCTACGGCTCCCTGGTTTCGCACCAGGTTCGTCCGTAAGTGACTCCATCCTAGAGGCTCCCTGATTACGCATCAGGTTCGTCCTCGTTATCAACTATCCTAGCGGCTCCCCGATCTTGCATCGGGTTCGTCCGTGCACCTCACTAACAAATTGATACCATATTCCATACTCTCTCTTGCACTCGCAGGCCACGCGCGCTGCACGGCCCTGGCTCGTAACAGAAACTGGTGACAGCGGTGGGATTTAACTATTTTAGAATCGCTACGTAATTTTGGGTTTCTTGAGAAGTTGAAGTTCTCTTATTGAATTTAGACGATATACTAGTTTTCGCTAGTTAAGTCACCCAGTTAACTTTTGTCAAGAATATACTAGTTTTCGCTAGTTAATACACATAGTTAATTGGATTTAAATATACTAGTTTTCTCTAGTTGAACTATAATAACTTATTAAAATGACAAGTTCACAAGCTAATATTTCGTCAAACGATATCATGAACTTGACATTGTCGCTCGCCAATTCAATGTCACTTTTGACACAGAAGACGTGCCTACAGAACGTTACATCGACGATACCGACTTTCGACGGAGAAACTCCATCTTTGTCTCGTTTTGCACAAAGTGTGGAGGACGGTTTAACATTGATACCTGAGGGTTCGGAAGCCGATTATCTGGCGATTGTTCTGACTAAGCTCATAGGTCCGGCACGAAGGTGCACCTTAGAGCATAAATTCGCGAGTATCAGCGAATTGATTAAACATCTAAAAAAGAGATTTGCGCCGGGAAAAAGTTTGTCGTATTTCCAAGTAGACATCGCGAATTTACGTATCCGCGAAGGTGAAAGTCTGCGACAGTACGTCGACAGGACTAGCCATCTGGTTTATTGCGCGCGCGGAGCCATTCGAGAAAAATACCGGGACAACGCCGAAGATTTCATCAAGGAGATGGAAAAAGATGTCTTGGAAAATTTCATCGAAGGCTTGCCGGATCGGATTTCGTGGAAGGTGTCGGCACATTTCAGAGATATACAAACTCTTGAAGATGCTTACGACGCCGTGCTGCACATAGACAGAAAACTAAGGAATCGAAGACAGATGCCCCGGAACGAATCGCCTGCAAGGTGGTCACGAAAGGATCGTGAGACCGAAGATTATCGCCACCGCGACAGTCAAGTGTCGTACCCTGGCTCACCAAGTCGTTATGACCGAGGGCGGCACGCCAGAACATACGAACCTCAAGAGGATCGAGAAGAGCAGCCACGTGCGACCGCGTGGTCCGTGCGACAAGGGAGCCCCTCGATTTCCCCTTCGAGGCGCACTTGCGATTTCCCTAAGGATGAGGGAAATCATTATTCCATATTAAAAAACTCCGAAAGATACCGCGAACCAGAATTATATTGCTGGCATTGCGAAACCACGGGACACGACGGGAAATCTTGTAGAAAGAATCCGCGTCATCCTAAATATCGACGCGACTCGCGAGATTCGTCGGCTGAATCAAACGGGTCTCTAAACTACAATCGCGCTCACCGTACCGGCGACACGATGAGCGGAAACGAAATCCGTCGTCAAAAAACAGTACACTTCGACAACGACTCCTCATCAAGGAAACACCTGCCCCACGTCTCGAAGCCAAAATCCCAGAATTGGAATCAGGAAAAGGAACATTTTTAATTGATTGTGGTGCAGCTATCAATTTAGTACCTCTCAATGTCTTAGGAACAAAAGCAGTAATAAATTCTCGCGAGTCGATAGAGATAATAGGATTAACGACAACTCCAATTCGCACATTAGGTACCACAATATTGCACATTCATGATACACCCGCATTTTTCTACGTCGTAAAAACCCTTGCAATAGACGCTGATGGACTCATCGGAAGCCCATTTTTAATGCAGGAAGAAGTCGAAATTTCATATTATCATGGAACCATGGTACTAAAAGACAAACCTGTTAAACCACTGCGTTTTTCAAACTATCAGAATTTACTTTCATCCTTAAAACCGCAATCGTCAACTAAACACCGGCTCGAAGCTCGCACGATACAACAGATCGCGGTAAAAATAGCAAACCCGACGGTAAAAGAAGGATATTTACCGCGTATTAAAACGCACAACCAACTCTACATAGGAGAAGCAGCTGTAACCAATAATAGCGGAAAATGTCACGTCCTAGCAACGAACACCAGCAGCGAAGACCTCGACATAGAGATAGAACCACAGACAATAGAACCATACGATTTTTTGAGTACATCGGACGAAGACCTTTGCTCGTATGCAGAACACCCAACTAAATTCAGGACAAAAGAAGATAGGATAGGAAACCTCATAAATACCCTAAATACCATCCATTTAAACAGAGAGGAACGAGCATCCGTCATTGATGTAATAAAAGAATTTCCAGACCGATTTTTCCTGCTTGGAGACAAATTAGGAAAAGCAGTCGATTTTAATCATTCGATTCACACCATAGATGAAATACCAGTAAATACAAGACAGTATCGATATCCGCCTGTACATCAGGACGAAATACAAAAACAGGTTAGCGCATTATTATCACAAGGCATAATTACTCCGTCAAAATCACCCTACAATTCACCTTTATGGATCGTACCGAAGAAAGCTGACTCGCAGGGAAACAAACGCTGGCGTATGGTAATAGACTTTCGCGCATTAAATGAAAAGACAATCTCCGATAAATATCCATTACCACAAATCACAGAAATTTTGGACCGATTAGGAGGAGCGAAATATTTTTCAGTTTTCGATCTCGCCAGTGGATTTCATCAGATAGAAATGAACTCAAAGGACAAGCAAAAAACAGCATTCACCACACCGCATGGACATTACGAATTTTCAAGAATGCATTTTGGATTAAAGAACGCTCCACCTACATTTCAACGCCTCATGGATCAAGTTCTCACCGGACTACAAGGAACAGACCTCTTCGTTTACCTGGACGACATTGTCATTTACGCTTCATCATTACAAGAACATAACATCAAAGTTAAAAAATTATTGAACCGCCTTCGGGAACAGGGCTTAACCCTTCAAACTAACAAATGCGAATTTCTACGCAAAGAAGTTGCATATTTAGGACACATAATTTCCGAAAAGGGAGTAAGACCGGATCCAAGGAAATTGAAAGCTGTGCAAGACTTTCCCACACCGAAAACGCAGAAAAACATTCAACAATTTTTGGGCTTAGTAGGATACTACAGACGATTTATACCAGATTTCACCGTGAAGTCAAAACCGTTAATCAATTTACTAGGAAAGGGCATTAAATTCAAATGGACGGAAGAACAAGATCAAAGCTTCAACCAACTACGTAAAGAACTTTGTCAACAACCTATATTACAGCACCCGGACTTCACCAAACCTTTTATCGTGACTACAGACGCATCCGAATACGCCATAGGAGCTGTACTTAGCCAGGGAGAAATAGGGAAGGATTTACCAATAGCATATGCATCACGCAGCCTCAACAAACCTGAAAAGAATTATTCGGCAACAGAGAAGGAATGTCTAGCAATGGTTTACGCAGTCAAGTATTTCCGACCCTACATCTATGGAACAAAATTCACTCTCGTCACAGATCACCTTAGTCCCTTAGTCCCTTACTCTGGCTACATTCCGTTAAGGACCCGACCTCCAGGCTAATAAAATGGAAATTAAGACTTTCAGAATACGAGTATCAAGTTATACACAAATGTGGGAAAACGAACATGAACGCAGACGCGTTGTCGCGCAACCCTCCGTCTGTCTTCCTACCACTCATTCCACGGGAATCGAAAGACGATCCCGACTTCAGGACTCAAGTACCACCGACTACCGACAAACAGTCTATAGGTCGCCGTATACAACAGTTACGGCGAGACAGGGAGAACCGACCCAAGTACAGGGAGGTCAGTAGCAGTTCGGACGAAGAACACTGCCCCACTTATGGAAGAATTCAACATTCTCCAATATTGGCTAGACACCAAGCCCTACCCAGCTTATCGCACGAAGTAACATTGCCAGATGAATCTCAGGAAACCATAAACAACCTTTTGCCAGCAGCCAATTCCACTCAAAACGCACCACCAGATGAAGACGACAATTTGCCCGACGACATAATGTCTTTTGAAGAACCGGGTGTTCTGAAGAAGCGTCCTCCTCCATGCTTGGCAACTCGGCCGCCACCTGCGGCCAAGTTGCAGCGAGGGCAGCTGCCATCAGGGCGTCCTTGTCCAGGCGCCGAAGCGCCCAGCGGCGCGGTGGGGTGCCATCCGGGCGGCGGTGCCGGGACGCAACCCCGGCGGCAGAGACCTCCGTCCGGATATACCGGTGATCGGAGAGTGTCTCTGCCTCCGGGGCCACCTGCCAACCCGACACCATGCGCACGGCGTTGGGGGTCGCGAATCCAACATCCACGATAGACCCCCCATATCGCCGCACGCACGTGTGCTCCGACCCCCGGTTCAGTAACCGAAGGTCGAGCCCCGCCGCCCAGTCGCCCAGGATCCCGCCGCGAACGGTGGTCCTAGGGGATCCCCAAGCCACCGACTTGGCGTTAAAGTCCCCCAGGACCAGCACCGGCCGGGCCGCGCAGCGCTGCACGCATGCCGCGACCTCGGCCAAGTACAGCTCGAACGCGGCGTGACCGCTGCGGGGCGAGATGTAGCACCCCACTACGGCGACTCCCCCCCAGTCCACGGCGACGAAACCCCGACCGCGCTCCAGAATGGAGAACGGCGGGGACCCGTCGCCACCTCCCCATACCGTCGCCACCAAACCGTCCGCGTCGTCCACCCAATGTGGGTGGTCGGTACGGCTCGGCGGCGACCGCCAGGCCAACCCCCCACTCCGCGAGGACTTGGGACATCATGTCCTGTGCCGCGCGGCAGTGGTTGAGATTGGCCTAGAGGAGGAGGCGGGACGCCGTTATTTAACGGCCGTCCCAGCCTCCTCCCGGCTGTCCGTCCCCGTGGCACCGTCCGCCTCCATTGTGGACGCTGCCAGCGACCGCGGTGCCTGAACCGGGGTGGGGAGAGCACACTTTGCTCCCCACCCTGTGATCGGCTGACCTCCCCATGTCCGCACATAGCGGGCAGTGGGGGGCCGCCGAGCACTGGCTCGCGCGGTGGTCATTCGCCCCGCAGCGGTAACACTGACCGCTGCGGTCCACCGGCGAGGTGCACCACTGCCTCACGTGCCCCAACTCGAGGCAGCGGTGACACTGGAGTGGCCGCGGCGCGAGTATCTCCACTCGCGCCGAAACCCATCCCACCAATAACCACCCGGATTCCGCCACCTTTCTAGCGGCGGAGAGGGGATACCGGGCCCACACCAACCCCAGGCCGAAAGGAGACCTGCGGATTTCTCCGACCCGCACATCTCCCTCGGGGCAATCACCAGCCCTCGCTAGGGCACGGGACACCTCCTGCGCGGTGACCGAGTCATCCAGCCCACATATGCGCATCTCTGTGCGCTTCGTGGGCCGGGCGACTCGGACACCCCGCTCGCCCAGCTGCTCCTGGAGCCTCTGGGCGAGTCGGTCCGCCTTCACGCCGCCCTCTGGACCAGGGATCTCCAGCAGGAGACCCCCGGTCACGGCCCTCTTCGCCCTCACGGAAGCGATGCCAAGCTCCTCCAGGGATATATTATCCCTGGCGAGCTGCATCGCCCCCGCGAGTGTCAGGTCGCCCCCCTGAGGAACGGTCAGCGTCACTGCTGCCGTTTTAGGGGGGCGCCCTGGTCGCACCTTCGCGGCCTTTCCCTTGGCCGCGGGCGGCGAGGTAGCAGGTCGCGGCTGCGAGGCCTTCCTCGCCGCCCTCTTCGCCTTCCGCCCTACCACCTCGCTCCACGACACCCCCCCTTGGGATGGTGCCGCGGAGGACGCGCGCACCGGGGCCGCGGGTACACTACCCCCCTGGGGGGCCGCGACCCGCGGCACCGGAACGGCCACGGTGGGTGGAGCCTTCCCTCCCCCCACCTTTGCCTTCCCCGCCTGAACCGACTTTGGTCGGGGAGGCACCGCCTTCTTGTTGCTGACCGCACCTCCGTGGAGGAGCTCCTCCCGGAAGGCGGCCAGCTTACTATCTATCATGTTCCCGATCCTCCTCAGAAGTTCGTCCTCTGAGGAGGATGGGGAACTCTGCACGGGCGGAGTGCGGGTGGAAGGGTCCCCGCAACACCGCCGCCGCACTCCGCTTTTTTTCCACGACCGTGGGTCGTGGTGGTGGAGGTGGAGGAGGAGGGAGGATAGGAGGGAGGGCTGCGCTGTTCCAGCGCGCCTCTGCCCTCATCCTCCCCCGTCGCTCCTCCTCCACCAGGAGCTGCAGCCGGGCATTTCGCCCGCTCAGCTCCTGCGCCGCCTCCCTCATCCTCTGGGCCGCTTCCCAGGGCCTCTGCCCCGCTGCTTTTCTGCCCCTTTAGAGAGCAGGCTGCGGCAACCTTCTCGACCCGCCTCAGGGACGAGGAGATCCTCTCGGATATCTCCTCGGTTACCTCGTCCCTGAGGCAACTCACCATCACGACCGGGTTCATCGCCTGCCCACTCCGTCGACGGCCTGCCCCGTCCGCTTCCTCTTGGAGCCTATGTGGCTCCTCGTGGAGGAGAAGGACGAGACTGACGCAGTCTCGTCGTCCTCCTCCACCTTCCACGAAGCCAGGCCAGGCGCTGAGTGAGGCGCGAGCACCGTCACTCCAGCCCCAGCACCGTCTTCGTCCTCCCCAACCGAAACAACCCGTCCCATCCCCGTTTTAATTTGTGAATCCATATAATTCCCACGCGTAGGTCGGAAATAAAGGTCCACCCGGGCAGAGCCGCCTTACCCGGGTAAGCCTAATACTCCGGGGGTTCGGCAGGTGCCCCGGAGGTGGTCGCTTGGGATTGGGCCTTCTCCCCCAACCATGCATCCCATCGCCGCGCACCATAGCTTAAGATTGGAGGGCGATTTTATAGAGTCGCCATACTCTTGGCCCAGGCGGTTAAGCCAAGGCCCCCGCTTCTCCTGCCGTCACGTACCATTCACAAAACCAAAAAAGGAATTGTGAATGGGTCGTCGTGACGACCAACAGGAGGCTTACGGTGTGATTAGCTTCAGGTACCTCGGGGTCGCTACGCCCCGTACTGCGGCCGACGATTGCCGGACACAGCCCCTGAGGGATTGGGATTGGGCCTTCTCCCCCAACCATGCATCCCATCGCCGCGCACCATAGCTTAGGATTGGAGGGCGATTTTATAGAGTCGCCATACTCTTGGCCCAGGCGGTTAAGCCAAGGCCCCCGTTTCTCCTGCCGTCACGTACCATTCACAAAACCAAAAATGGAATTATGAATGGATCGTCGTGACGACCAACAGGAGGCTTACGGTGTGATTAGCTTCAGGTACCTCGGGGTCGCTACGCCCCGTACTGCGGCCGACGATTGCCGGACACAGCCCCTGAGGGGGTCAAAGGTGCCCTGATCTTTCCGCGTTCAAGAATGAGGTTCTTTAGTGCGGGGTCCATTGTCTCAATACAGGTCGAAAGAAATCAGAAAGGACTTACAGGTAGTTGACGAGGAATACTCAGCGTCGTGCGTCGTCCAGAGCCTTTCAATGCCTCAGGTGCGTCCGATACAGGTCAGGCGTTGGCCTTGGCGTCCCGAGTCCTTTGGGTGCGTTGGTAAGCGCCTGATGTCGTCTACCGAGCAGGTAGCTGTTGTCCGGTGTCAGCGTCCTTCTTCCAACCCGTTGTCCAGGTCAAGAGTGGTTTATGACTGCGTTGTCGTTCACAGTTGCACAAATTTCACTCGTTTTCGCGACCTTTAATGTTCGTTGTACGTTCTTTGTCTGGTTCACTGATTTTACAATCCGGCTCGAAGGACCAAATGTTAACTCCGTACTTGTTCGAGGAGTTAGATTTTGTAGTAAATCAATTTATTTGATTTACAATCACAATAAATTCTTAAAATTAATAACAAGAAATATTTTTGCTTTGATCACCTGAGTGATCTAGCAAAGTCCGAGTTCTGGTCAGGCGTCCAAATGACTTCAGCGACTAAGATGTTCCCGTTGGCGTCCAAAAGCCGTCCTCGAGGAAGACTTCATATCTCCCTCTTAGTACCTCCTTGGAGGCGTCGATGTTCGGATTGGGCCAGGTCCTGCCCAATCCGGAATTTGTTTAGTTTTTGGATTGTGCAACGCCCACAGCCTGGTTTGTTCATCTTGCAAATCAAGGTCTGCAGGACGTTGCACAATCCCTGGGTTAATTTATTACCCTACTTTGTCCTAGTGACTGTCCTAAGTCCTGATGGCAAGTACGTGAGGGTCTGCGATACATCAATTGCCGTTGAGGGTGGTCTAACCATGGACCGTTTCCAGAGAAATTGCATGCTGTCCGTGAAAAATTGTGACTTCCTCAAAAACGGCACTGTTCATTGTCGAGTGTAGCGGAAACCCTTCACGTGGCGGCAACAACGACTATCCGAAAATCGTTCACATTTTATCAATGTAAATGAAGCGGCGTTTCCATCAGAGTTAAATACAAAATTTTGTAATTTCTGTGAAAACAGAACTTTCAGTAGATGTACGTGGTACTTGAAATTTTTATGTTTCGACTGTTTTTACGAAAAGTACCATCCAGATTCATGTATTCTTTCATTGAAAATAACATATGTTAAATGTAATTGGTTAAATTTAACTTTAAAAAAAAATATTCGAAGGTCAGACCAAAATATAATGTCATATTTAGTGTACGATTAATATATGATTGAAAAAATAAAAATAAGATTTGTTTAAGCAGGGTTCAAACCTGCAGAGCAGAATAAGCTCGGAACTTGCAGGCAAACGCCTTATCATTCACGCCACGCTGGTTATTGAATGTATTTCTATTTCTGAAGATAAGTACCTGTAATAACTTTAATAATATCTCAAAGTAAAACCTAACCCAAAACCGGGTACCATTCCAACTTTTCCTTGTTAGAACCGAGTTTTCAATTTGTTTTAGCGAAAATCGCAGCCGGTTGCTTACCTGTTTTCAATTACCAAACATTTATTTCTAAATTAACCCTTTGCGAGTAAGACCATTTTGCACATTATTCTAAAACATTTGTAGTATTCGTTTTCAATGCGATTTAAGTAAGCATGTAATGTATAAGATTTCATTTAATTTTTTCTTTTCTAGAGAAGATAGAGAAAAAGTTTATATAATTTTTTTTACATAAAATTTAATTCTTCCTAAGATTTATATGAAACATTTAAAAGATTTGTTATACATTATGCCTATATATCAGAACAACTATGAAACAAGAGGTATAATCATTGTTATCCATGGACTGATTATAGTCAAAGTCTAACCGGACTTTGAAATAAGAACATAAAACTTAAATGTAAAGTTTCACTTAAATTCATTCAGCCATTTATACTCAATTGTATTAATAATATACATATGTACTCTCATACATGGGAATAAAAAAAAATTTCTTTTTTTTGTCAATAATTAAAATATGATCAGGGGGTCTTAAAATTTGTACTTTTCTTATGTGTGCCTACATAGGTCAGAAAGTAAAATTACCTGGTCAGTCGAGAATCTTGGCCCGAGAACAGTGGTGACAGAAAAGGACCGTCGGGTGCAAACTCACACATACCAGATACGCGTACGTGAGCTCGTGGAGTTTCGGAAAGTCGACAAAGACAAACTGACGCATGCCCTCTTTCTCGATTCTCCGAAGCTGCCCGAAGTAATTTCGGACCGTTTCGTTGGAGTCGAGAGAGAAAGGCTCACATTTGCATTCTCTCTCTTAGCAACTGAAATCCGACCTCCCGTCAATGAATTTAAGTGAAACTTTACATTGAAGTTTTATGTTCTCATTTCAAAGTCCGGTTAGAGTTTAACTATAATCAGTCCATGGATAATAATGACTATACGGCTTGTTTCATAGTTGTTCTGATATATAGACATAATGTATAAAAAATCTTTTAAATGTTTCATATAAAACTTAGGACGAATTAAATTTTATATAAAAAAAATTATATAAACTTTTTCTCTATCTTCTCTAGAAAAGAAAAATGAAAAATGAAATCTTATACATTACATGCTTACTTAAGGGGCTATACCAGTGTAGTACTTTTGAAAAATGGATGCATTTTTTCAAAGTTTATACTCTCTAGAATATCGTATTAAAATTCCAAGGTCGAATCTCAAATAGTTTAAAAATGGCAGCCTTCTAAAAAGTAGTTGCTGGCGTATCAGAAACGCTCTTATCGTCGCGAGATAGAAACTTAGTCAACGCGTATTTACGAGGACTGTATACGTTTAGATTGTCATTATCTCCCTTGTTTAGTTCACTTGTAGCCACACCAGAAACCATATTGCAGCGTACTTATATCTCGGTAAATGTTGAGCGCGGAAAGCGGACACTCTGCATCTAGTACCGCGCCTAACAAAAAAAAAGCAACAAAGCGAGATTTATGCCAGGGAAAAACTCTTCGATACTCGGCACTTCGAGTATCCACATGTGCGTGCCAACATTCAGCCCTGGCATAAATCTTCAAATTCGACGAAAACAACCTCTTAAGACTGAGCCATTGTCACGAGGCGCAGCTAGCGGGACCGAGACGTACGGCCAATGGTTTATGACGGGGCCTGGGTTTCGTCGGCAGCGTGCAGGTCGAAACTCCGGCATCTGCAGGCCAGCCCAGACTCCTGCATAAAAACATTATTTTTCACTAACAATTACGAGGATCAGGAGAGCAGCAAACACAGCAACGTCACCAGAGACTTCGACACTCCCACGCGACACGCACCCCCTTCCAAGGGCATCGCGTAAGGGCGATTTGGAAGGGAGGAGACGGCATGGGAGTTTAGAAAAAGGCCAAGCGAGGCAAAAATGGGCACTTGCTTCGAAAACATCAGCGACTAACAACGACCAGTAATCACTAGCTTCGTACGCCTGTCATATTGGCATCTTCGATCATTATCATATCTCAGTTTATTCTTCCATCCGAGATATTAATTTATTTCGGAACGACGCGAGCCCGACGTTGAGTGGCGAACTTTACTTAACGGATTCCGCGCGCCGCAACATTAAAAATGAGCGAAAAATCTTCGTATTCGAAACAAAAAGGTTCTCACGATAATTCTGTGCATAGATCGACTGGTAAAAAGAGGAAGTTTGCGGGAAATCGGCACACGCACGAACAGTCTACCGCGGGTACCAGTACGGCTGCTGAAAAACTCTTACATACCGGAGATGATCACGTTACAATCGATACTGCTCACGCATACTGTATTATTCAATTTGTGTCTGTTTTCACTGCAATTAGCACTTTAGTAATGTGCAAAACTTGCAAAAAAGATGTTAAGTTTTATGAAGTAAATGCACGTGGCTTAGGATTTAAAATTGCTGTAATGTGTGAGTGCGGCGTTTCACATATCAATTCTGGACCAATGATTGATAATGCATACGAAATAAATCGTCGTATAGTGTTTGTGATGCGACTTCTAGGCGTCGGCATACATGGACTTAATCTTTTTTGTGGCTTGATGGATATTGTGAAAAAATTTCATAATAACACTTTCGTTGGATGCTTCGAAAATGTAACCAAAGCAGCAGAAACAGTTTACAACTGGAGTATAAAAACCGCCGTGGATCAAGAAAAGACTAAAACATTAGAACAAGAAGGTTCAGATAGTAATGTGACAGTTTCCGGAGATGGTACCTGGAAAAAACGCGGCCATACTTCGCGTTTCGGCGTTACAACTCTTGCAGGTAAATACTGCAAAAAGATTATTGATACAGTTGTGAAATCATCCTACTGTAAGAGTTGTGAAGTATGGAAGAAGAAAAAAGAAAATAATCCCGAAGAATACGAAGAATGGCTCGCAGAGCACAATAATTGTGATCTAAATCACTCAGGGTCAGCTGCAAAAATGGAGGTTGATAGCGTAAAAGAAATGTTCAATCACTCGATTGATAAATATGGAATACAATATACGCGGTATATTGGCGATGGCGATAGTGCCACATATAAAGGCATATTAAATTTAGACCCATACGATATCCCAGTGGAAAAACTAGAGTGCTACTTACACGTACAAAAAAGAATGGGAACGCGATGCCGCAATTTAAAAAAGCAAACCAAGGGCTTAGGAGGAAAAAGTAAGAGTACGGTGAAACTAACCGAAAAATTAATTAATAAATTACAAAAATACTATGGATTGGCGATTACCAGACACCAAGATAATGTTGACGAAATGTATAAGGAAATTTGGGCCACATTTTTTCATTTGTATTCGACTGACAAGAATCCAAACCATGGAAACTGCCCAGCAGGCGCGGAGAGCTGGTGCACATATCGCAGAGCAGAGGCCCAAGGAATAGACATGTCGATATTCCAACACAACTATCGTCCTTTAGACCCACAGGTTGAAGAAGCTCTGAAGCCAATTTATACGGACCTAAGTAGACGTGATTTATTAGACAGGTGCAAGGGTCGAAACACCCAAAATAACAATGAAAGTTATAATGCCTTGCTTTGGCACTTTGCTCCAAAGCACCTCCACAATGGTTTAAAAACCCATTGAACTTGCCAATTTTCTGGCTGTTGGAATCTTTAATGATGGTTTTCAATCTATATTGAAAATTTTCCAAATAATGAAAGTTATTATTGGTCCCATTGCAAAGGAGTATGCCGACGAGAGAGATGGAATAGAATTTATCGAGCGCAGTTACGACATCAGGCTGCTTCAAAAGAGAGTCGAGCAGCTCGAAGGAAAGCTACAGCGGTCCCAGCAGGTACTTTTTGAGGAAGAGGAAGGTCCATTATATGGATACGGAATAGCAGATTAACTTTTACTATGGTAAATATCGTTTTGTCACAATGAAATCAGTAACTTTAACTTTATACGCGTTTTTCTCCAAACGGTATATTTCAAATTTGCTGCAGCTCTAACTTGAATACAAACTATTGTATCGACTCGAAACTTTTTGCAGTGTATTCAGTATATGTTTTGTCATACCATGAACTAGGATTTTTTTGATTGGATGAAAAATATCAATTTGGCATTAAAAAAACCATCATTTTTTTAGGTTAAATTCACAATTTTTTTTAAAACTTCGCCATTTTGTCAAATTTTGATATTTTTCAAAAATCCTAGTTCATGGTACGGAGAATACTTTCTAGTTTAACAGCGTTTTTGTTATTTTTCATTTTAGCTACTCAGGCGGCGGCAATCACTGCAGCAGCGGAGCTACTTTTTTTTTAACCTCTGGGAGATAGCGCACAAGTCGCTTGTTTTTTATTATTTTTGTACCAAAAAATTATTCTAAATATTTGATTTGTTACTAAACACATACCTAAAGTTTAAAAACATTGAATGTAATATTTCTTTTAAAAAAAATTCCCGAAAATCATCTAATTTTAGAGCGATCACATTGGTATAGCCCCTTAAATCGCATTGAAAACGAATACCACAAATGTTTTAGAATAATGTGCAAAATGTGATTGCGATTTTCGCTAAGACAAATTGAAAACTCGGTTCTAACAAGGAAAAGTTGGAATGGTACCCGATTTTGGGTTAGGATTTACTTTGAGATATTATTAAAGTTATTACAGGTACTTATCTTCAGAAATAGAAATAAATTCAACAACCAGCGTGGCGTGAATGATAAGGTATTTGCCTGCAAGTTCCGAGCTTCTTCTGCTCTGCAAGTTCGAACCTTGAAAAAACAAATCCTTTTTTTTTATTTTTTCATTCATATTTTAATCGTACACTAAATGTGACATTATATTTTTGTCTGACCTTCGAATATTTTTTTTTAAAGTTGAGTTTAAGCAATTACATTTAACATATGTTATTTTCAATATATGAAGTACATGAATCTGGATGGTACTTTTCGTAAAAACAGTGAAAACATAACAATTTCATGCACCACCTACATCTAATGAAAGTTCTGTTTTCACAGAAATAACAAAATTTTGTATTTAACTCTGATGGAAAGGCTGCTTCATTTACATTGATAAAGTGTGAACGATTTTCGGATAGTCGTACCTTGTAGCTCGCACTTTTTACCTTATACTTCAGGTAAAAAGGGATATAGCTGGGGAAAACAGTTTTATGACAGTATCTGCTAACTCATGTTACTGTTCTAAAATGAAACGCTATGTTTTGTACCTTTAAAAATATTCGGCTATGTCCTTTTAAAATTTAAGATCCAACCCATACTTTGTATTAAACTGGCAAACGGGATCACTTTTCCTTTGTTTCTAGTTAGTTCTATTTAGTTCGTCATAACAAATTCATACGGTTATCTCATGTTACATATCATTCATGCATGGGGCTGAAACGTATGGTGACTTGGGCGTTGGCTCGAGCATCTATCGTACAACCCTTTGAACGGGGTTGACTCATGCCGTATGCGAGCACCCGGCCCAATTTTCATTACCGTTTATGGTAATGCCCCGCCTTAGTACTGAGCACTTTCAAGTATATAAGGGCCATGGTTTCTTACTTGGGGAGCTCAGTTTTTCCTAAACTCTCGGCACGACGTTATTGTGACACTCAGGGCAAGATCGGGCTACAATCCCCTTCAAGCAACCATCTACCTTAGCGGTTTTATCAGTGAGTGTCCATTAATCGAGTAGTAGCTCCCGCAAACGCGCCGCGTAAAAGCCGATAACAGATCTTTCGCCTTCGAGGCAATTTAGCAATTGTACAACTTTTGTAAATCCATCGCTGTACTTGAGCATCGTTAAAAATGTATATTCAAGTAGTATTCCTCACGAGTATTATTCACTGAATTCAACCTTGAACCATATTAACCGTAAGGCTAAGGGGTATCTCACGAACCCGGTACACCTTTACCGCTCGAGGTGTACCATCACGACATAGAGCAAGATCCTAAAAACCTACGTGGCTCCCAGGGTATAAAGCCCCATGGTTCGTCCACTCTTACTAGCGGCTCCCAGGGTATAGAGCCCCTGGTTCGTCCGTGAAACCTTACATTTTCCTTATAAATCTAACCCCGTGGCTCCCAGGGTATAGAGCCCCTGGTTCGTCCGGACCTCCTTTGTTTTCCTAACCATACCCAAAACCACCGGTCGAGTATTGCCCCTCGACCGAATCAAGGATCCCGCGCTCGCGCTCATAACACTCAAAACAATCGAGGAAAATCATTATTAATTACTTTCTGCAATTATTAATTCTACTGTTTCGTTTATGTTATAAAAGTAAGAACTCTTCTTATTGAAGAATGCCACAGCGTGCACAATACTGGTAAAGAGTGGAATCTCATTTTAATTTATTAATTTTCAATCTTAAAGTATTTTGATTTTCAAAAATTGTATTAATAATATACATATATGCGCTCATACATGGGACTAATAAAAAGAATTTCTTTTTTTTCAAAAATTAAAATATGATCAGGGCGTCTTAAAACGTGTATTTCCGTAAAATAAATTTTACAAAATTTTTTTTCATTATGAATACTTTGCTTATGTGCGCCTACATAGGTCAGAAAGTAAAAATGCCTGGGCAGTCGAGAATCCAAATCGTATGCCGTTAACGGGAGCTCGGGTTTCAGTTGTTAAGAGCGAGAAGGCAAATGTGAGCCTTTCTCTCTCGACTCCCACGAGGTGGTCCGAAATTATTTCGGGCAGCTTCGGATAATCGAGAAAGAGGGCATGCGTCAGTTTGTCTTTGTTGACTTTCCGAAACTCCACGAGCTCACGTACGCGTGATCTGGCATGCGTGAGTAGGGCACCGTCGATGCTTTCTGGCACCTGTGTATTTAGCGCGCGTAAACCAGCTTTACTGTTGGGGACGCAGTGCAGCACGGCGGGATCGCGTCCGCGTCCTTCCGCTTTCTTCGCGATGAAAGAATCTTCTTTGGGGAATCCCGACAGGTCCTCGGTTAGACTCATCGAATCCAAACGCGTGTGAAAAACCGAGTGTAATATCAAATCAAAGAAATATATGGTGAGTTGTAATTATTTATTGACAACGAAGTAGGAGTGGGAGCGTATAGTTACATACACGAAGATTGTCTTGCATTCGCGAGTTGTTAATAAAGTTGAGGGTACACGATCAACAAAGATTTGCACTTAACCAGTCTCTCGAATTCAAGGACACTACAATTTGGCGACGAGGATGCGATGCTGGTCGAAAATTTTGATATAAAAGTACATAACGAGAAATTGGCACCTGAGGATCGTACATAACCTAAATCGAGCACGTGTTCTACTTCACCGAACACGAACATTAGACGATTTACACAGTCGATATCGCCGGCTTTTACAAAAGGTAAGTGTTAACATTTAAGTCAACATTTTGTTCAAACATATTCTATAAAGACCTCTGTAAGTTTCATCTGCCATGCTTCAAAAGTTTTTACACAGCTTTACCTCTTACGCATGCATGCAACTTAATTTCATTGGTTGTTTCATAAAACAAATTTATAGAAAAATGAAAATCGTTTTTGACAAGTCCTATAAAATACGTCAGTTTATTTGTAATTCATAAGTAAAAGAATCTAAATCTATATTATCCAATACACAAAATATATAGGCAGACATATATAAAGATAAAAAGAATATTTTTACCGGTATCTTCATATTCTTAAATATCTTAATATTTTTCCCATTTTGCCTAGTTACTTTAATAAATCTGAGTAAATCTTCAACATTATGTTTATATGTATTAACAAACGTCTTAACATAGAACTTAATATTATTAGTCGGACAACTCGTAAATTAAATCTATGATTCCTTAACTGAAGATATAGTTGTAGCTATAACATTCAGATTAATCAAATTACTTCTATCACTAATAAAATATTTTATGAAGTTGTATGCTCTTTAAAATGTTTATGATCTACTGGGACTTTATTGACTTTATGTCTTAATAAATTAATAATCAAAGTATCTGGTATTGATATTATAATCAAGTAAGAGTGTCACAATATTATTAATATTATCTTTTATTAATACTGTATATCTCTTACGTTTAAATTTGATTAAATATTTTGAATCTGTTATCATTTTTTTGTAAATATCTAATGGTTTTATATGAATAGGAAGTATTTTGATCGAGATAATTGTGTGAATGATGAGTATTTAGAATGTCCCGATGCACGACTAAAGTGGTTCAAATGGCAACTTATTTAGCCGTAAACTAATTTAACAATAGCTGTTCAGGATTACTACAAATCACGAAGGTACACAATATTAAAATTGGATCACAGGCTATGCATATTGACACAAACAGCACATGCTCTGCCTTTCCGCTGCTGAGTGAAAACACAAAACAGCGACATATGACATTGGTTTGAAGGAAAAAGGAGATATAAATGAAGGAGAATAAGGATGATCTTTCTACAGAAGATACGGTTTTGGGTCCTGAAGTAGATCCCCTTTAGAAAGTTTAAATACTGTTATGTTATTTCTTAGATAATTTGGTGCAAAACTTTTTGAACACGTTTTTCTCAAAACCACATTTCTCAAACTGCGTGTCTCAATAACTCAGTCAATGATGAGATTTACTTAAAATTTTGTGTGGTGATTCCTAATACTATTTTCATCAGTTGCATGTATGGAATTTTCGATGGAATTATTAGTTTCGACGTGGTGTTAGAAGAAATATTGATTTGGTTACAGGTTTTTGAAAATATTTCCTTCAGTTTCATCATTTTTTAATAAATAATTATTTTTAAAAATCTCTACGTTCAACTGAAGCTACAGATTAAAAAAATTGAATGATTTCTTGTATCACAACATGCAATGAAAAATTACACGTCCGCCCGTTACTAGGAAATTTTTGGAAGCCTCACACGCTGGTTCCTATTATGGTTATAATAATTAATATTTTTACATGAAATTTTGAGAAGAAGTAGTTCAAGAAATATACTTTAGAAGACATTAAACATTTATCAGAAGAAGTTTTATTGTTATGCCCAAAACATTGTTGAAAATTGCCTTTATTGTCAGCCATCACAGTGGTTTCATCTCTTGCTGCATCTTTTATCTTAAGATCACATTTCAGTAGAAATCATAAGTAGACTTCTATGTAAGAGAATTTAATTTATTTTGTGTAAAAAGAGTTCTCTTGCCTTTATATTCAAAATATAATAGCATGTCAATTATCTTAAATATCATGTTATATTCTTTATGGACTAAATTCTCAATTTTCTGTATGTTTTTATCTTCTTTGCCATCTAATTTGAATACTTTTGTGTGGTAATATTTTATAAGAAGTTGTATTAATAAATTATCTAATAAATCTAAATCACAATTGGGTAATTCTATTGTAAGATAAGTACAGTCAATCAGAAAGACGAAGTTGCCAATATTAATTAATTAAACTACTGTTCTTAATATGGTAAACATTCTTTTTTATTCTTTATCTCTGAATGTTGAGATTACACAAGTACGAAAATTTCGTAAAAAATCTGGTGCATTGTCGTTATCGAGATACTTGTTCAAGAATTTTTTCCGGTTTTTCAATTCCAACTTCTAGGTGTGAAAAATTAAAAACACCAAAAAACGCAGAAAAATACGGATTTCGTCATGAACCTTTCGGGACACTAAATTTATATAATTACTGTAAATGCGTATTGTCATTGGTTATGACCCCGAATTTTTTCGGACTTTGTGGTAGGGCGCGCCGTAGTTGCAAAAATCGAAAACCGTTTCTTTCCACGTTTTTCGCGTGAAAAAGTAACTTATACTTTGTTGATACATTTCTATGTTGAGCAGAACGGTGTATAGAACAGAAAAGCAGAAATAAGTCAGCAAATAAAAGGTGTCATGCGCGTTATATTCAGAAGTATCAACGTTATTTCCAAGAGTGTGGTGCAGTGAGTAAGATGCTTGGTTGCGAGACTGTTGCAAACTTTTTCACATAGATTCACGGCCTACTAACCTACATTTTTTTTATTACATTAATTATATATTTTTCAATTTTCAACTAAGTGACAATGAAGAACTATTTGTTTATTAATATTTATAAAATATTTTCACCTAAAATAAACGCAAAAGCAATTATGGAGTAAAGGGTTTAGCCAATTATACTATAAAACAGTTCTATTTAATATACTACTGTTTAATTTTTTCTACGTTAAATGAGAATACGTACTTAGTTTTAAAATCTCATACCTTTAATAACTCTAAATATAGGAAGAAGAATTTCTTCAATAAGGAGAGTATAAGCAGTCTTTGTATATAGTTACGGATATCATGTTGACAAGGTTTATGATCTCCGTGGACAATATTTACATCTATTGACAGATTAAGTTACATATTTTAAACGAGAAATTGTTCTCTTGTTACGCATTTTCGATATACATGTCCATATTTCAGCAAAGGTAATGCGTGATGCCTAACCCAAAACTCAGCTTCATTGCTTTTTCGTTGCATCTCTTATGAGGATTCCTGTTAATAATGCATTTTCTTATATTGTTTGATACTTAATACATATATGGACTTTTTTGTAGTAATACTTATCTGCATGATTGTTAGGAGAGTTTAATAAAAAGTCATGTCTGGTGTACTTAGCTTTCATCGCTTATCTCTTCTTAGTACTCCTATTAAGAAACGAATGCAACAAATATGTTGCACTTGTTATCCGTCTAGATAAATAAATTGGGGCAATAATATAGTTTCTAATTACTCCTGCCCATACGTTAATGGAGAACCGTCCTTGATTAAATTTTTGAACCATTGTCACACACGTGGAGAGTACGTCGTGCACGATTCATTAACCAATGTCAATTATTAAATGCATATTTGTATTTAAAATTACATGCATTTCCAACTGAAAGGATTAGTCTGAAAATATTGACTAGATAAAGTGGTTAATTAAATATAGCTAAACGATATTTCTTATTTAATTTTTGGACAAAATGACTCGACATGTTATATTAACACTAAACCTACCGACAGTTCTTGTATACCTATTCCTACCGCGCTCGGTCAGATATACTCGGTAATTAAAATAAGTTATCGATTTTACTATTCGACGCAGATAATGGTTGATTTATTGCTGAATGTATATAAAATGAAGAATTTTTATGAAATTTCGTCCAAATTTATTTTTATATAATTTTAATTATAAACTTAAAAAACTAAAACTTCATTTTTTCCACGTAAGAAACCAAACTTAATATTATGTTTATCTAAAATTATTTATGAAAAAAACAAATAAAATTAAACTTTGATATGTATTGTTATGCATACATATACATATCTTATTCGGCTTCCTTACATTATTTACATATTATTTTAGTCTGAAATGTACATTTGCTGCACACATATTTTTCGCACTTCAAACTGATTTTTGTTGTTTTATAATTTTTACAAAATTTTATTTCACAAGTTTTTCGTACGAACGAATCTGAACTTGTGGACGGTGTTGATAGAAGCTGTTTTTCTTGTGTGTTTTTTATATGCAGCGCCGAGCTCTGAGGCTAACTGGAATGAAAATTCCTGCCTCGAAATGTTTTCACCCGGCGTTTCTTTATATAAAACCCAGGCATTTATTCCATGTAGGTTCAAATTGTTATAAAATATCTGAAGTGGCCACTTCCAACTTTTTGACTTCACACTGTATTTCCTTGCCATGTGGTCTGCCACATCTACACCAAATTTTGTGGCATTATAAAATCTAGTAGTTTCCGGTATACGTTTGTTGCTTTTTTCTATTTCTATTGATTTATGCATGGAACTTAAGACAATCACTTTTTTTGGCTTATTTTTATACACTGTAAGAGTAATGTGATTTGATTTATACAATTTGCTTGAAAATCTAGTCATTTTATCTTTTCTTTCTGTTTACCATTGACCTACGGGCGAATGGGAGCAGGGATCAGATGGGGGTATAGACAAGACAGGCAATACCTTGTATATCATTGATTTATTCATGAATCTTACAATGCTTTGTTCTTTAAAATAGATCACCTAGGTACTCGAAAGTCGATCAGCGTGCCGGCCCCGAATGCCACCCCATTAGCGATTTTAAGGTTTACCATATGGCGACCACCGATTAACGCCTGGACCAAACCCGGAACTCTTGTCATCGAGTTCACCCATGTACTCGATCGAGCACCAGTTGCGAGGTACGCTCCAGCATCGACTACGCGACATTGGACCGTCTAACCAAGGAACAATGACGCAGTAGCCGAGATTGGAGCACGAGCATTGGGAATTACAATACGCCAAATTAAAACTGCCAGTACACGTCCGAACAGCCAGGGAACGTGCCAAAATTAATCAACAAACAAATCGCTATGGGGCAACCCGGGCTGCGGCCGCCCGACCTTTCAATCTTTCGCTACTTACTTGCCGTCTCCCGACCGGATTGCGACTGAGCCAATCCTTCTCATAATCACCGCGCCTATCTGCCTATTTCCCCACTCCAAATGATTCCACCACCACGAAAATTGTAAATGAAACGAAAACGAAACTTGTAAGACAAATGATCAAACGAACAGTAAACTTATTAATTGTGTTGACAACAAATTCCCTCTTCCGTGTCTGAGGTGTTTTACTGAGCACTAATATCCGTGGGCTTCAGCGCAATTAATTTCGAAACTGGTCTAATAAACTTGCCTTTCGTTGTCTGAATTTCGACCACCCGTACTCGCCCGTCCCTTCCAGGAAACGTGGTTCTGACTATTCCGCGTGGCCATATGTTTCTGGGCAGCTGAGAATCAACAATGAGAACCAAATCTCGTACTGCTAGGGGTTGTACCTCTTGATGCCAGCGACGCCTTTTTATCAGCGTGGGAAGATATTCTTTGACCCAACGCGACCAAAAGTGATCAGCTAGGTTCTGTGCTATCCTCCACTGTTTACGTAAATGCGTGCGTCGGTTCCTGGGCCCGCGTGCAAAACTAACCACGAACAAGGGAGGCCCATGCACACGAATCCAAGCACTTGTGGGCCATCCGACAGTCTGCCGGGGTTGCAACCACTCGAGACTGCCTTCAGCGACCAAGTTTATGACATTTTGTTCGATAAGTGAAATTCTAAATTTGCCCATGCTGGCCTTGACAAAAATGCGGTCTGTGTTATAAGCCTGGTCGACTCACCGAAGCCCAAACATATCTGTTGTTACGTTTTTTCCGCGTCCTGTGAATGGTTCCATCAACTTTAGAACAACGAACTCCCCAAGTGGAATTGAACATTCTTTTCTTTCATCCTTTCCCAAATAGGGAAACCCATTTATTATATACTTGCTATTGACGTCACACGCCAACCAGAACTTTATTCCAAAGTATAGCCGAATAAGGGGGTCAAATATGCCCTTGAATCAAATATGACATACGATGGATCTATCGATAGAGCATCAGAAAAAAACACTGTGCCAAATTTCAACCCGTTATCTTGTTCGGAAGGGTAGTTATAGGGAAAGTCCGGATTAGCGAATTAGTGCCTATTTCCCCTATTTAAACGAGTACGAAAATTATGAAAAAAATCTGGTGCATTGTGGTTATTGAGATACGTGTTTGAGAATTTTTTCCGATTTTACGATTCCAAATCCTAGGTGTGAAAAATTAAAAACGCAGAAGAATACAGTTTTAGTATTGAAGCTTTCGAGACACTAGATTTATATAATTACTGTAAATGTATATTGTCATTTGTTATATCCCTGAATTTTTTCAGATTTTTTGGCAGGGTCGTCCTACTAGGAAAAATCAACAACCGATTTTTTTCGGCATTTTAATTTTGAATTTTTGTATTCCCTTTAATGGAGAACCATATTCTATGGTTTTAAACAATTATATGTTGAATAGAACGGTGTATAGAATAGAAAAACAAAAATAAGTCACCAAATTAAAGGTGGTATGAGCGTTATATTCAGAAGTATGAGCAGTATTTCCAAGAGGTGTGATGGTGCAGTGAATATGGTGCTTAACTGTGGTTATGCTGCAAGTTTTTTGACGCTGGTTCGCGCCTCGTTTAAACCACATTTTTTTTAATTTTATTAACTATATATTTTTTCAATTTTCAACTATATAACAATGAAAATCTATTTAAAATATTTAAATATATTTTCACCTAAAATATACAAAACGTAACCACAGTTAAGCACCTTATTCATTGCACCATTACACCTTTTAACGAACGTTTATTGTGCCAAGAAAACAATTATAAATATATATACAAGGGGGTACAATAAACCTAAACGTACAAACGGTTGACTTATAACTAGGACTACAATTTAGACTAATGGCTCAACATAGAGCTCGCGTAATCTTAACATTAAATAATGTCCGTCGCACTTAATGCTAGTTACAAGATAGTTTTAAGAAAAGTTACTTATACTAGGGGCAAGATTTAATATTTTTTATAGAAAAATGGCACCAAAAAAACTATACAAAGCGAAATTAAATCCAGTTACATGCAGAGAGGGAGGTTGTTTAGGATTAAGTAAAAGATGATATACTTAAGGTACTGGGATAATGTAAGTTCGCTGCAACCACTAGTACTTGTCAGTGTTGAGTCTGTGTTTATCTTTTTCGTCAATGCTTGAGAGTCTGTAGTGGTGGCGTATGTTTGCGCTGTCTTGTGGTAAGTTTTTGTCGTAGAGTCTTATCGTTTTTGTTTCGTTTGGCGTGGTATATTAGTGGGATGTTATCTTTATTCTGTATATAGCCTTCGCTGTCTAGGTGGATGAATGATTCTGGGGGAGTGTAGCCTGTCAGTCTCGTTTTGTCGAGGTATATTGGGTTTGGATATGTAGAGTCAAAGATTAAACTATTTAAACGGATTTTGCGGGTGTTTGCCCAGTGGTTTCTAATTAATTTTAGTATGAACATGTCAATGCGTTTGATTTTAGCGTCTTCGTATAGTTTGTAGTTATTGTATAGTTTTATGAAGTTCGATTCGGGAGTTCTATATTTGTTTAAGCATGCTCTTAGGCATTTTCGCTCAAAAAGTCGTAGTTTTTCCATCGTTCCGGCACTGATATTAAACCAAATTGGGCATGCATATGTTAAGATAGGTCTAACTAGAGATTTATAGCGAAGGATTTTAACAGACGAGTTAATATCCTTTGAATAGAAGAGACGTTTGTGAGCGAAAAAAGTTTTTCGAGCTTTGTCTAATTGTATTTGTACGTGGTGGTTGTAGTTTAGCTTAAAATCTAGATGTATGCCTAAATAGCGAACAATGTCTTTGTGTGGGATTTTTCGATTCTGGTCGTTATTGTCGTGCAGGTAAAATTTTGTCCCGTGCTTCCGTACGTCGTGGTTTGCGTCTGAGATTTTAGAGATGTACGGTCTGAACAGAATTGTCTCGCAATTTATTTATATTAATTTTCAGTTTCCAAGTGTGAAAGTAATCTTGAATTTTGCTAAATGTCTTTTGGAGTTCTGTCTGTATTTTGGAAGGTTTATTGTGTCTGCTGTATATTAATAAATCGTCTGCAAATGCTATTGCTGATTTCACGTTGTTGCTATTTAGGTCGTACATTTGTAGGAGATCGCTTAGAAAAATATTCATTGTACCATCGCACGTCTTGGAAATACTGCTGATACTTCTAAATATAACACGCATAGCACCTATAATTTGGTGACTTATTTTTGTGTTTCTATTCTATACAGTATTGTCTCTATAGAAGCGACGCTCTCGGGGCTCAACGCTCGGCTATATCGTGGACGAGAAACGATTCTTGATACTTTGTTGACGCCTACTGGAGGTGGCGAGTATAGAAAAGAACAGCGAGCATATGACAAAGAGGGACTGAGCGGCCGAGCATCGCCGAATTTGCTATCGCTTCCTTCGCTTCGGGTCGGCTGTAACGAAACACAGGCGATGTTTATGCAAGCCTATACGAAATCGGTGTTCTAATACTGACCTCTACCTCTCTTGGTAGAGGTCGCAGAATGAAATACTGATTCTGTATAGGCTCGCGTAAACATCGCCTGTGTTTCGATACAGCCGACGTGGAGTCACTTGAGCGATGCATGCCTTTGATTTCTTATTGCGTTAGTAAATAGGACCTGAATTGTATATCGTATTTGGTGTCATTTTAATCAGAAAAGTGTCACGAATATGTTGATGAAGTTTGAAAAAAGGAAGAACAAAAATAAAGATGAATTTCGTTGTTGATTTAATATTGTATATGTACTAGTTAAATCGTGTCATAACTTCAGTACATATATGTATGTATCGCTCGTTTACTGCAATAGTGATATAACCCGAAAAGATATAACTTGCGAATTTGAACTGTTTAACTAACTTATTTTACTCTGAGTTGTCTCACGATTTCGGCAAATAAATGACAGGTCAATTAAATTACAATTCCTTTTTTCAGATGAGGATACACTTTAAAGAAAGGTCAAATGTATATTATAATTTATGAAAAACAATAATAAAAATTATGTTGTACTTGATCTTAGTTAAATCAGAAAACTGTCACAGACATGTTAAAAGTTTCAAAACAAGAAAACGAAAAATAAAAAATTTGTATTATTGCACTAGTGTTGCCTTAGTAATTTGAGCCCGTATCGTATGACAATGTTCGACGACCGACCGTCAAGCGCGCCGCTATCTTTTCGTGGGGAAAATCTTCGAAAGACTCCCTCCCACCTCTTTGGGGAGAGGCGGGAGGGGTGTGTGGGATTCCCCGCGCCCATTATAACGGGCGCGGGACCTACCCACTAAAAACCCCACGGTGACCCTTCCGCACGATTTGGGAGGATACCGGGAATCGCTCGAAGCATACTTCCGGTATCCTCCCCGTGCCTGCGCTTTGCGCCCACCCACGGGGGACAAATGGTCCCCCCGGCAATCGCCCTGTCTCATTTAAATGAATGTTCCAATCATCCAAATTATTAGCGACATCACCATCCTCGATGCGACAAACTTAAATCGTGATGGGCAATACTTTTCATGTTTCTGACTCTTCGGGCCTGCCGTTCCGAGCGTAGACCCTTGCTATCGGTTTCAACAGGCGGAGTCAAACAGCGCAACAATAGGGCCGCTTTTATGACTTGCCACTCAAGCCGAGACGTCTTCGCCGAAAATCAGTAACTTTCCAAGCGCTATATCCTGAAAACTAATGAAAATCGGGTAAATAAATTGCAGGTTAATGAATTCGTATTGAAAAACACTATCGCATGATCCAAAAAAAAATATATAGTTCCATTTAAAAAACGAAACTTCATCATCGTATCTTTGAAATTAATAACATAAATAAAATTTCCGTTTACGCCAGAATAAAGATCCTATTTTATCCTGCAATTTTCATATAAACAATTTTTCCGTATCATCAATAGTTATTGCAGTATCGCGACTGTCACACTTTAGCTGGGACACCCTGTATGTACTAGGTTTATAACAGTTTTGTGAATTCTCAATAAATCGATCCCATATTGTAGATGTAGCAAATTTATTGGTTTGTTAACGCTGGCTTCTTTCGCTCTTCTTATCAAATCGTATAAACTTTATAATTTCGGTAAAGTCGTTTCTGCTCATTGTTTTTGAAAAAAAGCGGGTCCCCAATTTTTATTCCACAAATATGAGACATCCAAATTTTTTGCCTCATATGCACCGCGGGCATATAGCAAAGCAATAAATGCATCTAGTTTTGTAGCAGTTATCTCCCACTTACTACCCAACACCCTAAATGCTTCGGGAATTATTTACTTTAGCGATTCCTCACCAATTTAGATAACCTTGAAATATGTTGTTAAGGACGTTGTTATGAAGATTTTTCTCTGTAAGTATCACCGCCGCTCGGTCTTAGTTTCCGAGATTTTTCTTCAAAAAGATCGCTGCTACTACAATGAATTCTGTCTATACGTACGTGATTGTGGCAGTGAGTATGTAAGCGTTGAACCACCGATTATTTATTGTTTTTATAGATACATCGAGGCAATGGATGCATATAACGGATGTGCATAAAAACTCGATATGAGTAGCCAGCCGCCTGACGGCGGCCGGCATCAACAAATTTTATCGAAACCTTACTTAAACCTAACTATTCTATTTAGTAATTAATTTAATGGATTAAATGGGTCGAAATTACTATGGCCTTCAGGCTGTTCTCTACTTGAGATTGTACGCAATACTGATGTTGTTTACTCTTTTTAATTGCAACCGACTGAGATTATCGTTAGTTTGTACAGATTATATAAATTTAAAATAGTACATGAATTATTTTCTCCACCGGTCAAATTAACCGACCGCGGTAGGTAGGACAATATAAAAAATTTTTCTTGGAAAAGAGAAATAAAAACTTAAAGCAAAGAGTGAAGAAAATATTATATGCATATTTTAGAAAAAGTCATATAGTTTGATAGCGGTATTATAATGTTTAAATATGTGTAAAGGATATAGTCGAATAAGGGGGTCAATTGTGGCCCCAAACCGAATTGTACGAACGACTGGGTCATTCAATGTTTATCCAAAAAAAACCCTGTATGCAAATGTTTAACTTGAAATCTCGACCGTGGGGGTAGTAATGGGGTGAAAACGAAAATCATGCTTTTGTACAATTTCTCTTGGCCTATTGAGTACAAAAGTGTAAAAAAAATCAGAGTCATTTTGGGTACGGGGGCACATATTATGAGAGATTTTCAGATTTTTTGATTGAAAAACCAGGTAGTAAAAAATAAAAAACCGGGGGTCCGGAACTAGTTTTATACTTTTACAGTAAAAAGGTATTGCTATTCGGAGTCTCGGGTCGACCGTATAACCGTGTAGACGTGTTACAACGGTACCGCCACGTGTGCCATACATTCAGTGCAAGTGTGCTAGTGAAAGTGTTACAATCAAGATACTGGTGTTAGTGCCTTCGCAATAATCGGCTCCGTATACTTGTATACGGAATAAAGCCAGCCGCAATGGAACCGACAATAGATCATCGACAATCAAACGAGACTTCTGAGTACAGAGGCATCTCGTCCATAACCCCCACAGGAAAATGCTCAACCGAAAATAACTCAGCTCCAGACAGATCCTACGCCCATGCTGCAAAATACGAATCTATACCCACTAAAGAACAAGCCATCATCCTCGAAGCAATAGACGGCATTAGTATCAAAGAATACGCCTGTGAAGTGGGAAAGATAACAGGCCCGAAAGCAATAAAATTTATATCAAGAATATCAAAGAACAATTGAAATGAGACCCATGCTGACTCCAGTCCAACGAATAATTTTATCCAACGTCACCCCCATCATACCCAACTCAACAATAGAAAATACATTCAAACAAAATAATGTCCGACTTTGCTCAAGAATATCTTACCTAAAAGCAGGAATGTTTGCTCCAGAATATTCACACATACTAAACTTCAGAAGGCAAGTGTACGTCAATCCAGATGATGTTAAAAAAATTCCAGACTCATTTCTAATAACCATAGAAGACACGCAATATCGAATCTTCACTACCACAAATACACTAAAGTGCTTCTTGTGCAAACAAGAGGGCCATGTTGCCAAACATTTCAAACTACAGAACCGCCGACAAACAAGAACACATCGGTAATTGAAACACCTGAAGTACCGGCGGAACCAACAATAGAACCACCGAAGACCCAAACAGGCATTAAAAGACCTCTATCGCACTCATCAAACGATACCAACCTCGATTTTGTAAGTCTAGATGAAATCATTTTCCCCACGCCACTACAAACCAGAACCTTTAAAAAAGTTTCCACTACAAAGAAAAAGACAATCCAATCCATACGGCCTACGTCACCAATAGACTATATAAAAATAGAAAAAATGCTCAAACCAGTGAACCAAGAAATTGAACTCCATAAAGAAAAATACATCCTAAACTACATTCAGTTAAAAAGCTTCCTGGAAAATGCTTTTGGATCAAACCACCCACTCGAAATATCCAAAGAATATACAGAAAACACACCGGCCTTAATACAAATGCTAAAAGATATCTACCCCCTCCTAGATAATCGAAGCATAAAAAACCGAATACACAGACTTTGCAAAAAACTCTCCGCTCAAACACCTAACGAACACCCGGTTAACTGGGCATCAAATACTGAATCTGATGCATCACAATCATCTTAAACAAACATCCAAAATAAATATGAAGTCAATCATACAGTGGAACATTAATGGATATTACGCTCACCTCGAACAATTCCAAATTATACTGAAACGACACAACCCCGACATACTATGCTTGCAAGAAACTAATTTCAAACCGAATCACTGCCCCGTCATAAAACATCACATTATGTTTGTAAAAAACAGTAAACGAAAACCACGTAAGCGGTGGTGTAGACATCGCAATATCGAATAAATACTACTCGACCGAAATCCCTTTATCCACCAACATAGAAGCAGTAGCAATTTCAACATCTTTACCTCATAAAATACACAACTGCAGTATCTACATCCCTAATAGCCACCCCCTCGAACTTGATGAACTTGAAGATCTAATTAAACAAATCCCAACACCACTAATTTTAGCTGGTGATTTCAATAGCCATCACTCACTATGGGGGTCATCCAAATTGGACAGGGTCGTGGAGGGGTGGAGACGTGGGAGCACGTCTTGGAGAGATGTACAGGGGATGAGGCAGAGGGGAAGGGGATCGGGGAAAAGATAAGGGAGATTTTAGACGAGGGAGGGGGAGGGGCGGGGTGGATGAAGAGGCTGGAGGGTAGGAGGAGAGAGAAAGAGGTGGAAAGGGGGGAAGGGGGGCGTGAAGGAGGGAGGTAAAAGGAAGGATGGAGTGAAAGAAGGAATGGAGTGTAAGGGTGGAAATGGAAGTCGAAGGCGGGGAGGGCGAGCGGAAGTAGGGGAGAATTGAGGAGGGAGAGAGAGGGAGAGAGCGAGTAGCGTAAGAGTAGGCTAAGAGCGTGCGGCGTGCGGAATGAGAGAGAGGGGGAAAAGCGGCGGAGCGGTAATGTAAGAGTAGGATAAGTAGGATAAGTAGGATAAGTTAGGTTAAGGAAGATCTGTAGGTGTAAGACGAAGAGGAAGTGTAACCCTAAGGGGAAGCAGTAAAAATATATCTATCAATCTATCTATAACACATTCGCTTACTGGAAGAGAAGAGAACCACGAAATAAACCCAAACAAAATCAACGAAGTAATAAATGAATTCACAGAAATTATCAAATCAGCAGCAATGAAAGCATCTGAAACCCCCCAAATTAGGAAAATCAGAAAACAAACCGTCCCTTGGTGGAATGAAAAGTGTAAAGCTGCTCTACGAGAAAGTCATCGCGCATTTAACCGAGCAAAAAAAAACACCCCACCAATGAAAACGTAATAGAATTTAGAAAACTAAGAGCCAAGTTCCGCAGAATCAGCTTTATACAGTTTCTCGAAAACGAGGCAAATAAATATGTAACGCACCCCGGCGACATTGCAAATTTCCTAGCCGAACAATTTAAACAAAATTCGAGCAACGACAACTACAACCCGTCTTTTATAGCCAACAACCCAGATCACGACGAGTTTCTAAAAGAAACCTTACTTTACACCGACGATAACAATATGAACCCTACACTAAACGCTCCAATATCATCAAACGAAATAAGCAGTATCCTCTCAACAACAAAAAACTCTGCACCAGGACCTGACAATATCCAAAATAAACTATTAAAGTGCATCCCGAAACTCGGAATAGACCACCTACTCAAGATCTATAACTGTATCTGGACTTATAAAGTCTTCCCTTCTAACTGGAGAAAAGCCATAGTGGTACCTATTATCAAGCCAAACAAAAATAAACATAAACCAGAAAGCTACCGACCAATTGCTCTCACAAATACTATGTGCAAACTATTAGACAAAATTATTAATAAAAGACTCCGATGGCATCTAGAAGCAAACAGCATTCTAATGCCAACCCAGTATGGTTTTCGGCAGTATCGTTCCACAATAGACGTCTTAATCAACATTGAAGCAGACATATGTGATGCCTTCTAGAGAAGCGAACATCTCGTTGCTATATGTCTTGACATTGAAAAAGCATACGACATGATCTGGAAGCCCAAAATAATTAAAACTCTCTCCAAGATAAATGTCAACGGGCATATGCTAGCCTTTATAGCGAATTTTCTGATAGACAGGTCAATCCAAGTCAGAACAAATGGATCAACATCATATCCCATAAAAATACAGAACGGAGTTCCCCAAGGATCGGTCATAAGTGTCACCCTCTTTCTAATTGGAATCAACGACATTATAAAAAACCTAAAAGCTCCAATAAAATCCTACCTATACGCCGATGACCTCACAATAATCTGCCACGGTAAAAACCTAAATACAATATATAATCTCCTGCAAACCATCACCATCTTCAGGAATGGTCCAACAAATCAGGTCTCAAATTCTCTCCCCAAAAAACACAATGCATCCTCTTCACCAAAAAAACAAAAAACCAGACTCAACTAAAACTAACTATGGGAGAAACTGAACTAAAATTTGTGGATTACATTAGACTTCTAGGACTCATCCTGGACAAGAAACTGACGTGGGTCCCACACATGCGATACCTAAGAAACTCCTGCACAAAAAGACTAAATATAATTAAAGTACTTGCCAACAATAGCTGGGGGGCTGACCAGGAAATACTGTTACAAACATACCGAGCGTTGATACGAGCAAAAATTGACTACTGTTCAACTGTCTTCAACTCAGCAAAGAAACGTACTTTAAAAATAATCGATCCGATTCACCATACGGCACTGAGAATTTCTACAGGCGTATACCACACCTGCCCAATAACTAGCATTCTGTTCGAGGCCAATGAAATGGCCCTCGAACAAAGAAGGAAATACTTAACACTCAAATACGCCTCAAAAATTTCCGCCACTCCGAACAACCCGACCTTCAACCGTATCTTCTGTGAAAGATTCAATGAATTATATTCCAAAAAACCAAAGTTCCCACTACCGCTCCGTATCAGACTCAACAAAATCTTGAAACCTCCCATCGAATGGATTCCTACCATTGAACGCAAACAAAGTAAAATAGCTCCTTGGACTATTAAGACACCATCCATCAACTTGAGCCTAGCGGACCTGCTAAAAAATCAAATAGACCGAACAACACATAAAAACAAATTCCTAAATCTAAAAAACAGCTTCTCCCACTGTAACCAAATCTACACCGACGCTTCCAAATCCGATTTAGGAGCAGGATACAGCATCGTCTCCGAAAATATGACAATAAAACAAAGTCTCCCCAAATTGGTTTCAATCTTTATCGCTGAGGCATATGCAATACTTGAACCCCTGAAACCCTGAAACATCAACAACCTTAAATACGTTGCCATTTTTCGGACTCGATGAGCGTGATAAAAACCCTAGAAACCTCAAACAGCAACAATAGCCATGAGATCATAACAAAAATTCAAGAAGCATACACAGAATTAGACAAAAATTGCAACACCGATATAAATATTATTTGGATTCCCTCACATCAAGGCATAACGGGAAACGAGGAAGCAGACGCGACAGCAAAAGAAGCAACAACCCTATCACTAACCGAAACAACCGTTCCAATACCGTATCAAGACCTCATAAACCATACGAAAAAAACTACAAAAGAAGAATAGAACAGAATGTGGACCACAACAAAAAGAACAAAAATACATATAATACAAAATAGATATAATACAAAACTTCTACCAACCAATTCCTACCTGCAATTTAAATAGGAAAGAAAAGTTCATATTGTCTCGACTAAGGTCAGGTCACACAAAGATAACGCATGAACATCTAATAAGAAAAGCCGATCAACCGTACTGCAGCTACTGCCCCACTGAAACCCTCACAGTAGACCACATCCTATACCAGTGCAGAAGAACCGAACCCCAAAGACAGAAATATGGTATAAAACCGGACACAGCCCTTACAGCTCAGGCCCACATAAGTGACACTTTAAAATTTCTCAAAGAAACAAACATGTATAATTAAATATAGCGCGCAAGCACGCATCCGCCGCCAATGACCTCGCAGTCGACGCGGCGTAAAAAACACGAAGAAGAAGAAGAAGATGTTCTTCTATACTTATCCCTACCGCGCTCGATCAGATATACCGGTAATTAAAATAAGTTATCGATTTTACTATTCGACGCAGATAATGGTTGATTTATTGCTGAATGTATATAAAATGATGAATTTTCATGAAATTTCGTCCAAATTTATTTTTATATAATTTTAATTATAAACTTAAAAAACTGAAACTTCATTTTTTCCACGTAAGAAACCAAACTTAATATTATGTATATCTAAAATTATTTATGAAAAAAACAAATAAAATTAAACTTTGATATGTATTGTTATGCATACATATACATATCTTATTCGGCTTCCTTACATTGTTTACATATTATTTTAGTCTGAAATGTACATTTGCTGCACACATATTTTTCGCACTTCAAACTGATTTTTGTTTTATAATTTTTACAAAATTTTATTTGACAAGTTTTTTGTACGAACGAATCTGAACTTGTGGATGGTGTTGATAGAAGCTGTTTGTCTTGTGATTTTTTATATGCAGCGCCGAGCTCTGAGGCTAACTGGAATAAAAATTCCTGCCTCGAAATGTTTTCACCCGTCGTTTCTTTATACAAAACCCAGGCATTTATTCCAGGTAGGTTCAAATTGTTATAAAATATCTGAAGTGGCCACTTCCAACTTTTCGACTTCACACTGTATTTCCTTGCCATCTGGTCTGCCACATCCACACCAAATTTTGTAGCATTATTGTTAATTGTAAAGACTCTTTATTCACACTGCTACGCATTTCTCCGCAGGAGCGAGCGTTTCGCTTTCTGCGCCGACTCTCGCAGGAGTGGGGAGGCACACTTCCGCGCTCGCGTTCACACATGCGTGCAATATGTGTGTACTATATATTCTTACACGCCTCCTTACACATATATTGTACGCTTTTTAATGTTACATACTTTCTTTTACAATCTGTAGGTTTACATATTCTTGTCAGCTTTACTTCACATTCATTGAATTTCTAAATTTTTCAAACTTTTCTTTACATAACGCCTTAGTAAATATGTCTGCAATATTATCGGTAGAGTCCACTTTAATGATTTCAATCATCTTATCCTTCACACACTCATGCACATAGTGGTAGTGAATTTCAATATGCTTCGAATTCTTTGTATAATTTCCAAAGTTTGCTATATTTATTGCACTCGAGTTGTCCTCATAGATTTTTACCGGTTCTTTTAAACTTATATCAAATGTATTTACCAATTCTCTTATATATTTTAGCTCACTCACAACCTCTGATAGTGCTACATATTCCGCATAAGTCGAAGCTTTTGTTACACATTTTTGTTTTTTTGACTTCCAGTCTATCACATTTCCATATAGTCTGATTACATATCCAGACGTAGATTTCCTGTCCCAACTATCACCTGCCCAATCAGCATCTACGTAACAATCTATAATTTCACAATTCTCATTCTTCTTATAACATAATTTTAAATCTTTTGTTGAGTACAGATATTTAAGTATTCGCAGCGCATACTTAAAATGTGTTTCACTATAATAATTTTGAAACCTACTCAAGTAATTTACACTATGACTCACATCAGGCCTCGTACTAGAACTTATATATAATAAAGCTCCAATTAAGTTTCTGTACTTAAAATCTATCTCACATATTTCAGCCCTTTCAATTTTTAAATTACTTTCCATAGGTGTGTTATATAATTTGCTGTTTTGTATTCTATATTTGTCTGCTAACGCCTCTATACAGGGTGTTACTCTACCTATAGTCAATATTTTGGGGGGTGATTCTACAGGCGAATATAAGTCGAAAATCAAGAGTGATGAAATTGCGGTAAATGCTTTGTTTATTAATTATCGATGGTTAAAGATTGGCGTCTGGAGCGCCTGAATGACGGCAACTTAAAATAGGGCCGATCAGTATACCAATATCGATCGGCGGCAACGTCGAAGACCCCAACGGAAATCAGCTGATGGAACAGCCCGGCCGCCGATCGATATTGGTGTACTGACCGGCCCTATTGTCACCGCAGTTCGAATTTTAATTATTTCTCTATTAACCCTTTGCATTCGAGGAATGTTTCGGTACGCACAAATCCAGTCTGCTTTTCCTGTACAGTTTTTAATACCAAATGGTTACAAATGGTTCTTACCGTATTTACCGCTGTCCGTCAAGTTGCCGTCATTCAGGCACTCCAGACGCCAATCTTTAACCATCGATAATTAATAAACAAAGCATTTACCGCAATTTCATCACTCTTGATTTTCGACTTATATTCGCCTGTAGAATCACCCCCCAAAATATTGACTATAGGTAGAGTAACACCCTGTATATTTTGTTTGGCTTAGTTTCATTTCATTTTTACAATAATCATATTCTATGCTAATTCCGAGATATTCTTTTATCTCACCTAAATCTTTCATTTTAAACCTATCTGACAAGAGTTTCTTAACGCTTTGTATTTTTTCTTTACTATTACTACAAATTAATAAGTCATCTACATAAATTAGTAAATAGATCACTTGCATACCCGTCCCCTTTTTTTATATAGACAGAGTTCTACTTTACTTCTTTCAAACCCTAGTTTTATCATGCACTCATCGAAGCACTCATACCAATCTCTAGGACTTTCTTTTAATCCATATAATGCCTTCATTAGTTTATACACCCTTTTTGTACCATCTTCAAACCCTCTAGGTTGATTAACATATACTTCCGAATTTATCTTACCATTTAAAAAGGCAGTCTCTACATCCATTTGTTCAATCTTTAAGCCGTTTTGACAACAATGTGAAAACAAAATTTTTAATGTTTGATTTTTTGCTACTGGAGCGTATATGTCATCAATTACATCTGTTTGTTGAAAACCTTTTACGACTAGCCTAGCTTTATACCTATCGTTTGTCTTTCTTGTATAGACCCACTTTACGTCCAAGACCTTTTTCCCTTCTACTCTATCAACTAATTTCCATGTTGTATTTTTACTTATGCATTCTATTTCTTTATTCATTGCTTCTCCCCAATTTTTACTATTTTTGCTGCTTATTGCCTCCTCAAATGTACAAGGTGTATCTACTCTACAGTACCTTACGCAAATATAACTTTCATTTTCTGGATATCTAGTAGGACTCTTTTTATCACGTGTAGATCTGCGTGGAATGTTAAGCTTTTCTTTTACAACGTCTTTTGCCTTTACTTTATTTTGTTTTAATTCCATTTCATCTGCACTTTCAAAAACCTTATCAGATGAATCATCATCTGTACTAACATCGCTTCCATTTCCATAATCAATTTTATCAAGGTTAATACATTTTACGTCTTTTTCTACTATATCTACATGTCTCGCAACTACTATTTTGTTATTTACAAGTACCCTATAGCCTACATCGCTGTATCCTAGTAAAATACCCATATCTGCCTTTTTGTCCCATTTAGAAAATCTTTTTTGCTCTGGTTTTCTTATAAAAACACTACTACCGTATAAACGTAAATGTCCAACATTTGGTTTTCTTCTGAAAAATATTTCGTAAGGTGTTTTTCTTTCTAACGTATTTGCTAGTGTACGGTTTTTCAAATATGTCGCCGCACATACTATCTCAGGCCAAAAACGCTTTTGTACTTGCGCTTCTGCTAGTAAACAACGCGCCATATCCATTATTGTTCTGTTAAACCGTTCTGCTGTGCCATTTAGCTCGTGTACATACGCTGGACAATTGTTTATTATTACACCGTTCTCTTTGGCAAATTCATAGAAACGATTATTTAAGTACTCCTTTCCGTTATCACATCGCAAGATTTTGACTCTTTTTCCAGTTAAATTTTCGCTTACCTTTACAAATTGAACTAAACAATCAAAAACTTCATCTTTAGACTTTATACAATAAATTTTGGCTATTTTGCTATAGTCATCAATGAAAGAGACAAAATACCTCTCTCCATTTAGGCCCGCTGTTTTAAAACTGCCACACACATCAGTGTGAACAATTTCTAAAATATCTTTTGCTCTAGATCTGTTATTGTTAAATGGTAAATTATGCATCTTATTTTCTATACAAGTTCTACATTTCATAAATTCCGGTTCAAGGTTTTTTGGGATGCCCGTTAACAATTGTTGTTTACTCAACGTATTTAGGTAACTAAAGTTTACATGGCCTAATATTCTGTGCCACCTCTCCTTCTGACTCATATCGTTATTTCGTTCAGCACTACTCACAAAAGTTTTTTTATCTTTCAGCTGGCTTTTCATTTTAAAAGTTTTATTTTCCTTGAAAGCTACTGCTATAACTTTATTATTTTCATCCATAATTTTTGTTACGTTTCCTTTAGAAATAATAGTATTTTTAACAGTTAGTTTCCCGTAACTAATCAAGTTTGCGTTCATTTCTTTCGCGTAAAATACATTACTCATTTTTACTTCATTCCGTTTACCAAACGCATCAAAATAGCTCACTACAGTTCCAATGCTCGTTGCCTTTATCGACCTGTTGTCTCCTAAATAAATATTTACAGGTTTTTTAAGCTTTACATAATTTTCAAAGAAATTAACATTATTTATAATGTGGTCAGTACAACCGCTATCTAGTAACCACTCTATTTCACCATCACATAACCTGTTCACTTCGCTGCTGTGCACCTCGTGAGCCGACGCTATCCAGGCGCTCGCACCTTTTCGTGGGGAAAATCTTCGAAAGACTCCCTCCCACCTCTTTGGGGAGAGGCGGGAGGGGTGTGTGGGATTCCCCGCGCCCATTATAACGGGCGCGGGACCTACCCACTAAAAACCCCACGGTGACCCTTCCGCACGATTTGGGAGGATACCGGGAATCGCTTGCAGTATACTTCCGGTATCCTCCCCGTGCCCGCGCTTTGCGCCCACCCGCGGGGGGACAAACGGTCCCCCCGGAAATCGCCCTGTCTCATAGCGGCAGGACGAGGCCACATCGTCCTGCCGCCATCCGTCCCGGGGCCGCGTCTAGTGGCGGCTGCGAGCCCCAACTCGCAACCGCCGCGACCCCTCTTCCACCCCTCGGAGGCCGGCAGCTCATGGCCGCACCAGGCCACCGAGGGTGCCGCTCCGTGCGCCGGAGCCGGACAGGAGGCACTGCCACCCCATCCGGTCCGACCCTACCCCGCCTGGCGGGAGGGGGCTCCTATCAGGACCCCCCTCCCAGCCTGGGTCATGCGCCACGCCGAGGGGGCCGCCCGCGTCGCCTGACGCCCAGGCGACGCTCTCTCGCCACCAAACGAGCGCGAGCTTCAGCACGCCGCTGACGCTCGCGCTCCCTTCCCGCGGTCTCCTTCTGCAACATTACGATTTCGCAGAAGGAGGCCACGGCCCTCCACTTCTCCTCGCTGCCGAGCATGGCACGCACCATGCCCGGCAGCGAGACATCCCGCCCGATGACGCTGATCAGGACACGGCGTTCACCCTCCCATGCAGCGCATACCTCGAGGGTATGTTCCGCCGTGTCCTGCTCAGCGTCACAATGGCAGCAACGCGCCGTCGGCTCCTTCCCTATCCGGCACAGGTATCTCCCGAAGCTGCCATGCCCCGAGAACACCTGTGCCATCCTGTAAGTGAGGCTTCCATGGCCTCTGTCCAGCCACTCACATAGGAGTGGCCGAACAGCCCCGACTGTCCGGTGCCCCGCGGTAGGCAGAGCCAACCGCTCTTGCCACGCGTGCACCACGGACTGCCGGGCCTGGCGCTTCAACTCGCCCCAAGCAGGTTCCTGCACACCCGGGACCGCCCCCACCCCCGCGCGACGGTCGACGCGGTGACGATACATCATCGCGTGCGACCGCGCGAGGAGATCCATGGGCGGCATCCCCGCAAGAACCGTCGCCGCCTCATGTGACACGGTCCGGTACCCGCGGACGACCCTTAGAGCCATCCGCCTCTGCACCCGACGCAGCATAGTCATGCCGCGCCGGGAGGCCGCCAGGTCGTCCGCCCAGACGGGGGCCCCGTATAGGACCACCGACTGAACCATTGCCACATAGAGGCGGCGAACTCGGCCCGCCGGGCCCCCCAGGTTGGGCAGAATCCGGCCCAAAGCCCCGACCATCCTCTCCAGCCGGGGGACCAGGCAGCGGAAATGCTCCTCGAAGCGCCAGTGGCTATCGAGGATCAGCCCCAGATACCTCATCTGGGGCTTCACCTCGATATTAGCCTCACCCACGCGGATCAGAGGGGGTGGCGGATCCTGCCGAGGTGAATGGAACGCTATCACCTCGGTCTTATGGACCGCCACCGTCATCCCCATCCCTCTGATCCGGTCGACGACGCGTTGCGCCCCCTCCTCCGCGAGACGCTTGGCCCTCCCCCAGTGCGCCCCGACGGCCAGCACCAGTGTGTCATCTGCATAACACACGGCGCTGACGCCGTCGGGGAGGTCGGCCCGCAACACTGCGTCGTACGCGATGTTCCACAGGAGTGGCCCGAGGACCGACCCCTGCGGAACACCCGCAGTACACCTCCCTCCGCATATGCCCATCCCGGCTCGGATACTCGATCCACCTGCCGCGGAGATAATCCCCGATGACCGCCCCGAGACAAGGGGGGACCCGATGATATTCGAGCCCCCTCCTTATCTCCTCCCAGGGCAGGGTGTTAAAGGCGTTGGCAATATCCAAGGATATTGCCAAAGCCACCCCTCCCCGGGAGACGGCCGACTCCGAGAGGGCCCTGACACGACCTATCGCGTCGATGGTCGATCGACCCTCCCGGAAACCGTACTGGCAGTCGGCCAGGCCGGGGGCACCCCGCGCCAGGTGCTCGACGAGGCGGGCAGCAATCACCCGCTCGAAGAGCTTGCCCACCTCGTCGAGGAGACAGATGGGCCGGTATGCGGAGGGAGACTCCGCGGGCCGACCCTCCTTCCGGAGGAGGACCATCCTCGCCACCTTCCAACTGGGGGGGAATCGCCCGTCCCTCAGGCATCGGTCGAACAACCGCCTGAGGTCGGCCCCAAGGACGCCCTGGGTCAAGACCCAAACCCGGCCGGGCACACCATCCGGACCCGGGGCCGTGTTACGCGCCCCGAGCCGTCTGATGGCCGCGGCCAGCTCCCCCTGAGTGACCCCCAGTTCGGCCGCCCACTCCCTTGGGACTGCCGCCTCCGCCGGAGGACGTGGTCCCCTCACCCGAATTGGGAAAAGAGTATTGACCACGTCCTCCAGCAGCCGGGGGTCAAGACCCTCGGTGACGGGGGGCGCCCACGGGCGGAGCTTCTTCAGCACCACCCTGTACGGGCGCCCCCAAGGATCGTCATCGAGGGTCTGGAGGAGATCCTTCCATGCCCGGGTCTTGGCCCGTTTGATGGCGACCTGCAGAGCAACCCGCGCCATCCGGTATGCCTCATACAGGTCATCTGCCCTCGCTCGCGCCACGCCATCGTCCGGTCGTAGACGACGGCCCGCGCGGGCGTACTGGCGTCGGGCGCGGACACTCGCGACCCGCAAT
>NW_025106760.1:0-50295 GCF_013123115.1 Colletes gigas
GCGAATTTTGATGGAGAATATGTAGAAATTGAATATTGAACATCTCTGTTATGGAACAACTTTTATATTTAACAATTCACAGACACTTTACATCTCTGTTTTGTAACCACTTTTATATTTAACAACTCAGAGACACTTTACATCTCTGTTTTGTAACCACTTTTATAATTAACAATTCACAGACACTTTACATCTCGGTTATGGCACAAGTTATGCAGTAAAACTGAACGTGGTATACATATTTGCCTATATGTATAGGAAGGAAATTCGTCGTTAGTATTGTCGCCCGTCACTGCTCTTAATTATGCAAGATTAGTATATTATCTAATTTTATTTTTTATTATACCGGTTTGCAATATCGTAAAGATCAATGCAAAAACATTATGCACGGCACTTGTATTTCTTTGATTTATCCAAGTAGTCAAAGTATAATATTTAACAAACTTTTGATTCAAATAAAACAACGAAAGACACAAAATTTGTGTAAGTACCTGTTACATGCTACCTATGTATAAATGCATAATAACTAATATTGATATGCGCATAACGAATTTAGTTTGTGATATGAAACATTAAGAAAAGTGTAAATTAATAAATAGGTTTCAAAATGGGTATTCCAGGTTTAACAACTTTCATAAACAATCGTTCAGATCGTTATTTGGAATATTTCGAGCTACGTGATACGTATTTAGTTATTTAGCTGTCAAATATATATTTCGTACAAGTGCAATTGTGTTTTTGGCGGTGATTACGATAAATATGCTCAACGAGTATCGGATTTTTTTGACGATTTGATAAAGTGCAATGTAGTACCATTAGTTTTGATTAAATAAAATTAGATAGTATACTGATCTTGCATAATTAAGTGCATTGTCGGGCGACAATACTAACGACGAATTTCCTTCCTATACATATAGGCAAATATGTATACCATGTTCAGTTTTATTGCATAACTTGTGCCATAACAGAGATGTAAAGTGTCTGTGAATTGTTAAATATAAAAGTGGTTACAAAACAGAGATGTAAAGTGTCTCTGATTGTAAAATAAAAGTGTTACAAAACAGAGATGTAAAGTGTCTGTGAATGTTAAATAAAAGTGGTTACAAAACAGAGATGTAAAGTGTCTGTGAATTGTTAAATATAAAAGTTGTTCCATAACAGAGATGTTCAATATTCAATTTCTACATATTCTCCATCAAAATACGCGTTGTTTGCAACTTGAAACATTAAGATCCTTCAATCCGTTCAGAAGTTATAATATTTTAAAGATGCAGAAATATTCGTTTGAAATTTCATGCGTATGTTTAAAAATTTAGAACTTTTGAACGGATTGAAGGATCTTAATGTTTCAAGTTGCAAACAACGCGTATTTCGATGGAGAATATGTAGAAATGCTTTATATATACGTATAAGTATTCCATTATTTAAATAATGATTCTTTAACTTTTTGTATGGGGACAATTCGTGAATAATTCGTGTATCGAAATTGCACAGATGTCGCTCGGTCTCTCGTGAGCGTCCGGGCTCCTAGTATATAAGAGCCCCCTGAGGCGTTGATCGGCGAGTTATCTCCCAACCACCAAGCAAGACGGATCGTATCGAGATGAAGAATTTAATTGAAGATTTCCATTCAATCAAAATCGAAGATGGCCAAAGATGATGGTTCACGAGCAGCGGCCAAAGGACAAAACCGGTCTTTTTAAAGACCAAGAAAATCTCATTTGTGGGAACCACTAAACTGAACAACTTTTATATTTAACAACTCGGAGACTTTTTACATCTCTGTTTTGGAACAACTTTTCTATTTAACAACTCTGAGACTTTTTACATCTCTGTTTTGGAACAACTTATGTAATAAAACTGAACATGGTATATTTGCCTGTATAGGCGAAAAATATACAAATACAAATTGAATTTATTGAATTGATATTAAGTAAACGTTCTTTGCTATAAGATCAAAAAATTATTATTTGAAATAGTAGAACAATTAGAAAATAAATCGTTTGAAAATAATTTCGAAGGTCTTACTCGATAAACTATATTCAAACGATTTATTTCCAAAGTATTGTTTTAAATCAAACATGATCAGAGGGTCTTGAAACGTGTATTTACGTGTCAATTTTTCATTCAATATGGGCTTTGCTTATATATTTGTGTCTATATAACTTGAATTTAAATTCAAATGGTAATGAAAAATCAATGACGCATGTTTGTACATTATTTTTTAATCCTGGACTCGTTAATGGTACTTCTCTAAGATTAGATAGGGACAGTAATGGGGAAGAAAATTTAGTGTCAGTGCCTTCTAGTTCGTAACATTTAAGCTTTTTATTATAATCTCTAATCATGTATTTCATGAAACCTCTCCTTCTATTCATTCCTGATTGCAGAAATGCATATATAACTCTAATAATTTTTAAACTTATTACATTGTTCAATGGATAGGAATAATCCTCTATTTGTACAGGACAAATATATAAACGTCGAACCAACAAGTCCATAAAATATGCAGGATAATTGCCCATAAGAAATTCATCTACAAACAAATTAGGTACATTAGCTAGTGCATTATTGGTAGCAGATTCTGACCCCTTTAAGCATGTCTAATATTTCAACTTCGTTCTCTTCCTCTTCTTCTTCTTCTTCGGATGATTCAAAGTCTCCATTTTTATCAGTTTCTTCTATGTACATTAGACTATTAACATCTCCATCAAATTAAAAAATTCTGTTTATGGAATGTGTTGTGGCACGAGCTGCATATTCCTGTGAAAACCCCAATGGAAGTAAGCAAGTATTTCTGTAGATGCATTTGTATAGCCATTTTTTGTCTTACGGTTTTAGGTGATCTACATAGTATTCCAATGACTGCTTTGTCCAAGATGTAAAATCCGCTCAACCATTGTAAAGTTGCTTCTATACAATACTGTCGATTACTATACCTTTTTCTTGTTATTCGTCGTAACTTTAAATAACGAAAGAAGTTTCTAAATGTACCACGTTTTACATAATCATTGCCTAGTAATATTGCAGCTAATGGCAGTGTAGATTGACTTAAACCTCTATAAGAATTTAATAAGTGTTCAACTTTATAAATTTTACAACGTTTCGTGTAACCATTTCCAGTTGAACTTTTCACCGTGTAATTGTCCAATGTATCAAACGGTATGTGCAATGTCCCAAACACATAAAAATCTGAATTATAACTCGATACAGGACAATTCAATATCCTTGCTACGGTAGCTATAGCATTATCAGCTTCGAATAAGCATTGCACATGACGAATATTCTTCTTTCTCCTAACATCTTTGAAAACTTCCTAAATATGTAAAGGAAAAAATTTCATTTTCTGTTGACAGATCGGAGAATAAGATGATGCTGTACGAACCTTTTCTCTAGATCTAGATATAACTGTTTGCAGTTTCTTATCCTCGCAACCACAATCGATCAAAGCTAATGGTACTGCATTGCACTTTATCAAATCGTCAAAAAAATCCGATACTCGTTGAGCGTATTTATCGTAATCACCGACAAAAACACAATTGCACTTGTACCAATTATATATTTGACAGCTGAATAACTAAATACATATCACGTAGCTCGAACTATTCCAAATAACGATCTGAACGATTGTTTATGAAAGTTGTTAAACCCGGAATACCCATTTTGAAACCTATTTATTAATTTACACTTTTCTTAATGTTTCATATCACAAACTAAGTTCGTTATGCGTATATCAATATTAGTTATGCATTTATACATAGGTTACATGTAACAGGTACTCAAATTTTGTGTCATTCGTTATTTTATTTGAACCAAAAGTTTGTTAAATATTATACTTTGACTACTTGGATAAATCAAAGAAATACAAGAGCTGTGCATAATGTTTTTGCATTGATCTTTACGATATTACAAACCGGTATAATAAAAATAAAATTAGATAGTATACTGATCTTGCATAATTAAGTGCATTGACGGGCGACAATACTAACGACGAATTTCCTTCCTATACATATAGGCAAATATACCATGTTCAGTTTTATTGCATAACTTGTTCCATAACAGAGATGTAAAGTGTCGCTGAATTGTTAAATATAAAAGTCGGTAACAAAACAGAGATGTAAAGTGTCTCTGAGTTGTTAAATATAAAAGTTGTTACAAAACAGTGATGTAAAGTGTCTCTGAGTTGTTAAATATAAAAGTTGTTACAAAACAGAGATGTAAAGTGTCTGTGAGTTGTTAAATATAAAAGTTGTTACAAAACAGAGATGTAAAGTGTCTCTGAATTGTTAAATATAAAAGTTGTTACAAAACAGAGATGTAAAGTGTCTCTGAGTTGTTAAATATAAAAGTTGTTCAGTTCATTGCATAAGTTGTTCCCACGAATGAGATTTTCTTGGTCTTTAAAAAGACCGGTTTTCTCCCTTGCCCGCTGCTCGTGAAACATCTTCTTGGCCGCCATCTTCGATTTTGATCGAATGTAAATCTTCAATTAAATTCTTCATCTCGATGCGGTCCGTCTTGCTTGGTGGTTGGGAGATAACTCCCGCGCGAGGGCCTCAGGGGGCTCTTATAACGTTTCAAGGTGGACGGACGATGGTCGCCCCCAGCGGACTGGCTGCTGATTGGCTCGTTGATTCTTTGGCTTGACTGCATAAAAGTGGACACAGCTGGGCAACTATTTTCAGTACTCCTGGAACCGCCGGGGGTACTGTCACGCGTTTTTGTTTTCTGTTTCAGATATCTTCTGCGATGCTGACCAGGAAGGAAGGATCACCCTTTGGTTTTGGTATAGATACAATTAATATTAATATAACTAATGAAAATATTGTGTTTTTCTGCATTTTTATGTATATAGGTATTTTCATATTTGGGTTCTTCGTTCATCTAGTTTTATCTATATTAATTACATCGTTGGGTTGATATTTTTCAATTTATTCTATTCTATCTTCGTCTCGCTTTCATCGTTGGTTTGTTCTTTTACGATTTATTTTGTTATTCGTCTTGCGCTTCGTTGGTTTTTTAATTTTCAAAATTAATCTATAATTCAAAGTACACATCGTTGGTTTCTTTTTTTTCGAATGATTCGTTTCGTTAATTTACTTCGTTGGATTGTTCCAATTCCTTATTTCAAACTAATTTGTTATTTAGGTTTTATTATTTGTCTACATGTACACATAACTACTAATTTTTATTTCAGTTTTTTACCAGATCAATTTCTAGGAGGAGGAGGAGATCAATAGATGACGTCGGATTCATCGGGATTTACACGTAAGCGATTAATTTTAAGGCGCAGCGCGAATGTAAAAATTAACGTCGAATTTTTCTTTTTCCTTCTTTTCCTTGTTTTTCCGATGTTTCCTATATTTCATTAATTCACATTAATTCTCAATTCCACCTACGACGTTAATTTTCAATTTACATTGTATATTATTTTATTTACTGCGTAGATTGCCAAGTAATGAATTAATTAATAGCTTATTTTCCAGTCTCGTTTCCCCGTTTCTAGCTCCGGTCACCGCTGCTTTGATGTAAAAAGCAAGTGATCGGCCGTTTAGATGGTTCGAAGGGTCGGTTGCCGTCCTCTGGTGAGACAATTCTAGGGAAAGAGTCATCGGCCGTAGAGGGGACCTGTTCCTGTCTGCGGTAGCCCCGACTCAGGATCTCTCTCCTGTGTAAGACGTCTCGGGTTGGGTCCTACGGGCTCCCAGCAGGGCGCGTTGGAGAAATGGGGAACCCGTGTCTGGTGCGTCGATTCTCCTCCCCTTCAATTGGACTTGCTAAGAGGTAACGAGCTGCCCCTTTTGACCCGCTATTCGGTACGGTGTCGCACCTCATGTTCCTACTGCACTGTGCAGTATTGTGTCGCGTTTCGTCGTGTCGCGTCTCCCACAATTTCGCTTCCTCCTTTGTTTTAGAAAAGTAATTACTTGGCATCTTTTTTTTTGCGTAATCTAGTTTCTAAGTGTGTAAAAAGGAAGGTCGATCGAACTTTGTTCCATCGATCTCACTTTGGGTCTCCAATCGCAGCAACCTCCTCGTGGTGAGACCTGGTAATCGGTGTTACCTTTCAAGAAGAACTTCTTCATTATGGGTAACACCGAGCTAATGGCTGCGAATTTAAAACAATATAAATTTCAGTTTTAATCGAAATCAAAATCAAATGTTGTCTAATACTTTTTTCTAGGTACTACTTCTAGAAAAAATTTCAATGATATAAGTTTTACTATTGTAAAAGTTATGATCGTTTGAAAATTGACAATTTTTCTGAGCATTTTGTCACTGTACGACGTTAAGGAACAACTTTTCGAATATTCTTCGTATTCAACCCCCAAGCAAGACGGACCGTATCGAGATGAAGAATTTAATTGAAGATTTACATTCGATCAAAATCGAAGTTGGCGGTCAAGAAGATGTTTCACGAGCAGCGGCCAAGGGACAAAACCGGTCTTTTTAAAGACCAAGAAAATCTCATTTGTGGGAACAACAACTAGACTGAACAAATAAACTGAACAACTTTTATTTTTAACAAATCAGAGACTTTTTACATCTCTGTTTTGGAACAACTTTTATATTTAACAACTCAGAGACTTTTTACATCTCTGTTTTGGAACAACTTTTATATTTAACAACTCAGAGACTTTTTACATCTCTGTTTTGGAACAACTTTTATATTTAACAACTCGGAGACTTTTTACATCTCTGTTTTGGAACAACTTATGTAATAAAACTGAACATGGTATATTTGCCTGTATAGGCGAAAAATATACAAATACAAATTGAATTCATTGAATTGATATTAAGTAAATGTTCTTTGCTATAAAATCAAAAAATTATTATTTGAAATAATAGAACAATTAGGAAATAAATCGTTTGAAAATAATTTCGACAGTCTTACTTGATAAACTATATTCAAACGATTTATTTCCAAAGTATTGTTTCATGTCAAACATGATCGTGGGGTCTTGAAACGTGTATTTACGTGTCAATTTTTCATTCAATATGGACTATGGTTATACATATATTTGTGCCCATATAACTTGAAACGTGAAAATGTCGGGGCAATCGAGATTCGAAATTGTATGCCATTGACGCGAGGACTTTACCGATTTCCCGAAGATGCACGAAGTGCTGACCTGACGTAACATGTGGCTCGTGCGGTAGGATATGTCGGCTTTCCCCACCACTCTGTTAAAAGCTAAGGAAGTTCGTCGTTACTAGTGTCGCCGTCGATGCACTAAATTATGTCAAATCTGGTCACACTGCTCCTCTCGGACTAGGACATCGTCTCTGCAACCAATAAGATTCTGCCGAAAGCACGTTTTATTTCCACTAGTGCTTCGTTTCATTGAACGAAGTATAAGACAAGTTCGCGCCAATTTCTTTTTTGGTTTAGGCGGAGTATAAATAAAAAATATATTCCTGCGCTCATAAGTCTGTTTACGTATTTGTTGGTATTTGATTTATTTACATTTTGTTCTATAAAATTTCTCCTAAAATAAATATAATGGTAAGATTTAAAATGTAAAAGTACAGAACAATCTATAACATTGAAATATATCATATTAAAGTTTAACTTCTTTGTTTCTTTCAATCTTTTTATAAGTTTTCGTATTTTTACGTTATTTTACATATTCTTTAGGATGCTAGTAGTTCGCCAGTACGCTCTGATAGACATACAGAGGCAATGACATCTCCTGCTCCAGATATAGATGAACCATTCGAAGATGAATCTGATTTACTTAGTAATGATAATGATGTTAATCGAGAAGAAGATGAAGGCGAGGGAGAAGAGTTATTTGGCGATAATATGGAAGAGTAAAACTTTTGATGCTATTAAACTATAAGGACATTAAGCGTATTTAGTGCTGATGTTATTGTAATCTTCTAGCGATTATCGTCCTATGCCAGCCTTAGATAGATATGATCCTGATGTGGTAGACGATGAACAATACTCGGAAATGTCTCAAGGAGAACGTGCAGCTGCAGAAGCTACCATGCGGGAAAGAGATAGATCAGCAGGCATTATGAGAGATGATAGATATTTACTTTATGGTACAGTCTTTTTTTTAGTAAAATTAATGTTTTTTAACATATACTATAGCATATATGTCTTTGCACATTTAAGATGAAAGCGACAAAGAAGAAACACAAGCCCGTACAAGACGCATGGCTGAAAAAGCTGCGACAGGTGAAATTGAAGATACAGAGGTGAGTATTGCTATCTGATTCTTGTTTTATCATTTAACGTATAATAGCATTTATTATATCATTTTAGATGGTCGAATCTATTGAAAATTTAGAAGATATGAAAGGTCATTCGGTTAAAGAATGGGTAGCTATGTTAGGACCTCGAACAGAAATTTCAAACCGTTTTAAAAGCTTTTTACGTACACATACCAATTCAAATGGACAATACATGTACAAAGAACGAATTCGTCATATGTGTCAGAGTAACCAAGTAATATATTTCCTGCTATCGATTATTATTTAGAATAGAATAGTAACGTTTAGATTCGAAAAATACTTATTTCTGTTTTTTAACAGTCTAGCTTTGTTGTCGAATTTCCTATTCTTGCTAGTAAAGAGCACGTTCTAGCTTACTTTTTGCCAGAAGCACCGTTTCAAATGTTAGAGATATTTGATGAAGTGGCAAAAGAGCTAGTGTTAACAATTTTCCCCAGTTACGAAAGAGTTACAACTGAAATTCATGTCAGAATATCAGAGCTACCTTTAATAGAAGAAATACGAACGTTTAGGTAAAACATAGCTATAGATTAATTAGAATGGTTGATATTGAATGGATTAATGATACAATTTACCATAAATGTTAGGAAGTTACATTTAAATCAATTAGTACGAACTTTGGGAGTCGTTACTGCAACAACAGGGGTACTACCACAATTATCTGTTGTAAAATATGATTGCATGAAATGTGGACATGTACTTGGACCTTTTGTACAAAATCAAAGTACTGAAGTTAAGCCTGGATCGTGTCCTGAATGTCAAAGTATTGGACCTTTTATGGTAAAGCTTAATTAAAACCATTTTATCTGTACATAAAAGTATGTATATTAAAATTATATCAAAACTGATTATAGATAAATATGGAACAAACAATATATAGAAATTATCAAAAGATTACAATCCAAGAATCACCAGGTAAAATTCCTGCAGGTAGAGTACCTCGAAGCAAAGAATGTATTCTTCTGTCAGATCTTTGTGATCGCTGTAAACCTGGAGATGAAGTAGACGTTACTGCAATTTATACGAATAACTATGATGGTTCTTTAAACACAGAACAAGTAAACATATATCCATTTACAATTATTTTAAAACTTCATATTCTAATTGTTGTTGCTTGAAGCTTTTCTCTACAAACTGTGTGTGTTTTTTTTTGTTTTGTAAAAACGTTTTCAAGTTTCACTAAACGATCAACGAAATAGTACACTGATTATACTATCCCGAATACTAGTGAAACGTCAGGACACTTTATCAAGAGCACACAAGTGAACCTCAAATATCTCTACTTTAAATTGATTAATTGTTATTTATTTCATGAATTAGGGCTTCCCAGTGTTTGCAACGGTTCTCCTAGCTAATCATTTGCAAGTGAAAGGTTCAAAAGAAATTGTTGAATCTTTAACCGAGGAAGATATCTCCAGTATTATTACTTTGAGTAAAGATCATCAAATTATTGATCGCATTGTCGCAAGTATTGCACCTTCGATCTATGGACACGAATATACAAAAAGAGCATTAGCATTAGCAATGTTTGGTGGTGAATCAAAAAATCCTGGTATTTAAATTTTCTAATTGCCACTTTCATCACGTATTTCAACTTTCAACGATACAATATGACTGAGATTTTACGATTAAATATCCAGGTAAGAAACACAAAGTAAGAGGAGACATTAATGTATTAATATGCGGAGATCCAGGTACAGCCAAGTCTCAGTTTTTAAAGTACGTTGAAAAAGTTGCACCAAGAACGGTATTTACTACGGGTCAAGGAGCTTCGGCTGTTGGATTAACTGCTTTTGTACGAAGATCCGTAGCAACTCGAGAATGGACATTGGAAGCTGGTGCTTTAGTACTTGCTGATCATGGAATCTGTCTTATCGATGAGTTTGATAAAGTAAATATGCTTTTTCTATTAAATTTTTGTAACGGAATGTGATTGTTATTATCTTTCCAGATGAATGATCAAGATAGAACATCCATTCATGAAGCCATGGAACAACAAAGTATTTCTATTTCAAAAGTAGGAATTGTAACATCGCTTCATGCTAGATGTTCAGTGATAGCTGCATCCAATCCCATTGGAGGAAGATATGATGCTAGTATGACATTTTCAGAAAATGTAAGAAATTACACATAATTGTTATCAATAAATAATATACATATACAAATTTTTCTATTCAGGTAGATTTATCAGAACCAATTTTGTCTCGTTTTGATATTCTTTGCGTAGTAAAAGATGAAATAGATCCCATGCAAGATCGACATTTATCTAAATTTGTTGTCAACTCTCACATTAGACATCATCCAGCAAGTGCAGAAAAAGCAATGCTTACAGAAGATGATACTCGCGATATATCTATTCCACAAGACCTTTTAAAGAAATATATAGTTTATGCAAGGCAAAATGTTCATCCTAAATTAACGAATATTGATCAAGATAAAGTTGCAAAATTATACAGTCAGTTAAGGCAAGAAAGTTTGGTGAGTTAGAAACATGCAAACTATAAACTTTCTTACTGTACTGTAGTAATACAAATTCTTATTTTAACAATGAGTAGGCCACTGGAAGTTTACCAATTACTGTACGACATATAGAAAGTATTATACGTATGGCTGAAGCAAGTGCTAAAATTCATCTTCGTGACCATGTTCAAGAAAGTGATATTAATCTTGCCATAAGAATGATGCTCGATAGTTTTGTTGAAACACAAAAATACTCGGTAATGAAAAGCATGCGCCAGGTAAATATCCTAATTTAGGTTACAAATATATCTGCAGTAATTTTACGAAAATAGCAATAACATAATATCTTATTGTTATTTGTAGACATTCCAGAAATATCTATCATATAAAAAAGATCATAATGAACTTCTGTATTACATACTTAGACAAGTTACATTAGATACTTTAGCATTCCAAAAAGCTTTACATGGAAGTCGCGTTACAACGATCGAAATCGCCGAGAAAGATCTACTAGATCGGGTATCGATAGTTTTATTTTAAATCCTCTGGTACAAATCTATAAACATTAGTTTACTAAAATTTCTTTTTTCCAGGCTAAACAAATCGATATATACAATCTTCATCCATTTTATGAAAGCGACATTTTTAAAACAAACAACTTTGTTTATGATTCAAAGAGGAAAGTCATAATACAAATAATTCCTGAAACTATTGATGACTAATGAAACATTAAAAATAATACAATACAAATATAGCCTATTATTTCTATTATTTTTATAGTTTTGATTTTATAATAAATCATATTTTATGAATAAATTTTTGGATACAAAATCATTACACCTTTCGTTCAATTGCAACTAAGTCAATACATTTAGAATGTATTGGTATTATAATACCATATTTGAGGTTTTCATGTCTTAGGTTTCCGACAGTTGAAGCGACAGGAAGTGTTCCAACATTTTGCCAGCATCGCAGGAAGCTTTTTCAGGGGTCAAATATTGCACGAGTACATATATCATTTGACCGCCAAAGAAACTATCTGTAATACTGTTGAAACATCGAAATGCTTTCTTCAAAGGACACAGCTTACACCCAGAAGCCTCGAACAGTATCGACTATCGTAATATAATTAAAATTAAAAGACACATCATACAAATTATTATTTGAAATATATTTTACATATAAGTACCTCAACCCTTTATTGCCCACAGCTTAGATATTTCCTTTATTTTGTCAGAAATATTCCAGCTTTAGACTGCAAACGGTTAACTATCTGAATTATGTACAAATATAACTATTATACATATATTTATAGCATAGAAATCAGTAAGTATTTCATAAATATTTATAAAATTAATGTATCTGTTATAAGTTTTTGTTCCTGATCTAAATTTTCTCAGATTCAATATCTGTAAAGATACAAAATTATTATTTTACCAATTAAAAAAAAATACTTAACATAGTCAGAAGAATATGATGTTTAAACATATCATAAGTATTATTTATTGTTAGAATTACTACTAGTACTATTACTAGTGTTACTACTACTGCTACTACTACTGGAAACACTGTCACTAGAGTCTGATTCACTGTCCGAAGATGAGCTACTACTGCTGCTGTCATTACTGCTACTAGAACTACTACTTTCAACGCTAGAATCACTGGAGCTACTAGAGTCTTTCTTCTTTCTCTTCTTTCTTCTCTTCATTTTTTTCTGCAAAAGACTCTTTTTGACTTCTTTCTTTTGTTCATCGCTGTAAAGATGTATTCTTGTTTAAATTATGGCAAATTAGAGGCTAAAGTTTACACGGGCAATTATTTTTTTACAGACTTACGCGGTAGAATCTTTTTGGTTTTTCAAAGCTTTCTTCAGTTGTGATGTGCGTGAATATCTATGTACATATTTTCTTTTCCCTTTACATTCGTAACTCCAATGCCCCAGTTCAAGGCATTTCTGACATCGCATCCCTTGTGGATACGGATTGCTAAAGATATTACGATTCAGAACAGTTAAAATATCAATAATCAATGCATATTATAATCTAAATATTTCTCATTATTTAGATATAAATATTGAAACAGAATTATAAACAATATGTTTGATATACGCATAAATTACGAAAAACGTATTTAAATAATATACTAACTTCTTTTTTAACACTTTCAAACCATTTGAGCTCATCTTGTATTTGTAATCATAAATACTTTAGAACTTTATACCATATTCATCGACAACGTATATTAAAAAACAAAAAACTTTTATATACAGTTTGTTTACATGCGAAAATAGGTTAATTTTCAACGCTACTAAGCTTCGATGCGCCATGCATAAATGCAATTGCTTTTAAGAGATTTAGGTAGGGCAGTTGAATACGTTTTAATACAAGTCACCAATCAGGTGCCATATTTGCTACTACAAAACGTAAAAAAAGAATATGAATTTCTTTCAATTTAGATGTAGCTAAATTAATGATTTTGTTATTCTAGCATATAAATTAAACTTTATAGGTACTTATATTTAGTCCTGTATGAAAAAATGGATATTTTTAACTAACAATTACGTTTTCTATATGCATGTATATATATATATATATATATATATATGGATATGTATATGTATATGTATATGTATATGTATATGTATATGTATATGTATATGTATATGTACTAAAAGCCATAATTGCAATCGAAAGAAAAAAGGATATTTGATTGATTATTGTTATGTATACATTTCGTAAATATTAAAAAGTTATGACCCCTTTAAATCGTGAGAAAAGTCGATTGTCTGATTTACATTTAACAAAATATATTAATAAAAATATAGAATTAAAAGTTATTAAAAATGTTTTGAATTTAAATTATGATATACTTCGACGAAAAAAAATAGTACTAAGAGATGAATACAAGAAATTGGTAAATATTTAATAAATTAAAAAGTAATAACTATCAAAGAGTTCAAGTATCAAATATAGCATTTGCATTTACGTATAATATTTTTACGAATTTGTCATTGCCGAATGATCATTAGTAAAACTATACAAAATACATAAAATACGAATGATATAAATTTAAAAATCTTAACTTCATATTTACAGGATAATGTAAATTATAACGTTTGGGCTATAGAAGATCAATTTTGTAATGAAGTATGGAATTTTTCTTCGGTACATAATTTTAACGATCTTTTCAATTATTATCATAATACGAAGGAAACAATTACATCACATGATTGTAAATACAATACAGCCATATATAACTTTACAAAAAATATTAACGTACACAAAGAAATTGTACTTGTAGAATTGGAAAATGAAATTCATAGTATAAATAATGAAATAACATCCATTCGTAATCAAGATATTTTACACGATATAAAAAATGCTACATTTATTTTAGATAATTTAAAATCATTTTCAGAAAAAATATTAAACGTTATCAGGTACCGTTATTATATTATAAATTAAAAAAAAAAAATAAACAGATTGCTAGTTCATTTGGCACATAGTGTGCATCGCCTTTAATCAAAATAAGTTATATTGTTATATATAAATTTTAGATTAATAAATACTTCAAAAAGTTCACAAAATATTTGTAATGTTACCGGAGGATTTACAAATGCTAAAAAATTCATCAAAAAATCTTGTTTTCATTCTGGCGTATTAATTGAAAAAAAAGTTACGTCTTTAAACACGATAACTGAAAGACCTAAAACAGTATGTAATACTTTTGAAATGGAATTTGATCCAAAGAATAAGTATTATATTGTACATATTTTAAATTCCAGTGTTGCAATGTAAACAATATCCAATTTGGGAAATTTGTCATGAAAAAACAAAGTCTCATTTCTCTGAAATTTCAACAAACTCCAGGGAATTGAGTAGAAAACATGAAAAATATTGTTAAAGATCATTTCCCTATGTATGTAGATATAATATTACGTAATTACGGTTTTAACAAAGTATAACAAACTGGTATGTAACAAAGTATTTGCTAAATTTACTTTGATATTAAATTCCAATAAAGTATAGCATTGAAGTCAAAACATGTTTATAGCATATTTATATATTTAGAAATATACAGTACCCTATATAATTAGTCATATACATTGAATTACATTAATATTATGATTTTGAAATTATATGTATATATCGCACTTGGTAAACTATTCAACAAGATTATATACTTTGAGAATAGTTATTCTTACTTTTTAATATAAATGTAGTTATCTTTCAAACATATTATAATATATTACTTATGCATTTTACAACTGTTGTACAGTTTATCACAACAATTTGTATCGTAGCTTTCCTTTTGGCAACTCTTGCATACATTCAGAAACTTACTTAATACCTTAAAACAAATTAAACATACATACAATATGCTGTTGATAAAAGAATTAAAATGTTACCTTAGTTGCAATATTTTGTACATATATTTTTAGTAATGATGGTAAATATTGCAACAAATTTTAGAAATTACAAATAAGAAACACAAAAACAAATATTATTACATAAATTCTAAACATTAACATAGTTATGATTTTTAATGTCAGAAACAGAACATCCTATTACGTTTTTTATTTTCAATGATACGAAAAAGTATTTTGGACATTGTTCGAATGATTCCACAGTATGCATACGGTATAATAAAAAGTTTGTTCCAGTTATTTTTTTCAATTTTCTGGTTCTAATGGGATACCTTGTAGACTTGTGTAAAATTTATGTTTTGATTTTGAACATGGAATTTATTACATAACTTGGACAAAAAATTCAACACAAAATCAAGCGAAGCATTATTTGTGCAACGTTATTATCGATCTTTATTATTTCATGGACAAATTGTAGAAACGTGAAAGATAAAGTTTAATGTAAATGCAATATATGATAGTATGATTGTAGGAACATAACTAACATAGAAAAACTGCAATTAGAGACACATAACAAATCATACATTTACATACATCAGTGAGTAATTATAGAATAGATATAGTTTCTCTGATTAAATACTTAAGAGTTTGCTAAGTTCCATTTTATAGTTCAAAATTTCAACATACATTCGATAGTAACAAATTTTTCATTTTTTATGTTTAAAGTGTAATAATTTGAAGAATGTGAAGAATCCATAGACACTAGTGCAATTAACTTATACTCAAACAGTAAATATTTTAATATTAATGATCTATGTTAATTGTAATACATACAGTGTGTCCAATGCATAGAAATAATACTAATTAAAAGATAAAAGATGTTTGTAAATTTGTAAAACGTACAAAACATTAATGTAATGTTATTCAACGTTGCAATTAATGAAAGTAAAATAGCGTTAACTCCTAAAGCTTCAATTACACACAGCCATTGCATAATAAATAGAAAGTGTAATAAAACAAATATTTATCATTGAGTGGCTATGTTGTAAATAAAAATAATAGCCTGCAAACATCATTTGACGAGTTCTATGTTTGTAAAATTGTATAATATGTTTAAGAAATCAATATGTCCTCGGCTATAAATAAAACCCATCGATGAAATATTATAACCATAAGTCTGATATAAAATCTGCATACACATACTTGAAGTTATGCATAATCGATCATAAAACATAACTTTTGACATATAAACATAAGCTATATTATAATTATTTATTATTGATATTGACATTATTTATTTGTGCATGATGAATAGAAAAATTCATTGATAATAAAAAAGATTATTTTAATTACACCAGAAACTACCATTTATGGAACTTAGCAAAAGATAATCTTGTCAATATGATGCTAATACTAGATAATTGTATGCTTATGTTTGGCAGCTCTTTCATCCGATGAGAGCACATTAATGATTTAATTAAAAATTTTAATTGCACTAACTGTTAGACTTAAAATTTACTAATCGATTAAAAGAACACATGTGCCATTGAATCTCCACTGTTTTATAGAAGTATACATTTAGATGCATGTTATTATAATTGCCATTGATTATTGCAACTTACATAACAGATGCAAAAGTAAAAATTACTATTAAAATTATGTATTTTTCATGATACATGTATTATTTTAATCATTTTTGGGATGCTTAAATATAAAATTGTTTACAGTTAGTCTTAGAAATAAAAAAATAATATGTCATTCATTACAGTTTGCTAAATTATATAAGTAGATATCTTTAGTATCTTGGAAGAGCAACTTTTTCTAAAAATTTTTATAGATGAAACTCTTTTTTTGTAACTGATAAGATGGCATGTTACGAAGAAACTAACAACACACAAGCTTTATGCTATAATAGAGTATCGACTTATTATTGTATGTCAGGAAATTATTTTATTTATATGGCAATGAATAGCAATAACTAAAAAGTAAATTTATTGATGCCGATTCTTAACTTGATACTTTCTTTAACCGAATAATGTTATCTCATTCCTTTACACTTAATAGGTTTCAAAATAATAATTACATATCTAAGGATAGTATTCTCAGGTATCTGTGTATAACAAAACTGTAAATTCAATGTATCTGTGATGGCATTTTTAAACGCTAAGCATTAATTTTTGAAATTACAAGATAATTATAATGCGTACTAAAATAGTAATAAAGCACATGGCATGCAAATTAAAATATATTACACTAGTTATTCTTACATTTTATTATATAATTAAATAATATACAAGAAAAGAAAACGAATAAAGTGTTGTAAACTACATAATATATGTATAATAAAATGTCAGTATGGTTTATGTTACAACTGTATCTAAAATATTTTTTTATGATTCCATTTTTTTTGTAGTTTACTCATTGTGCATATTTCCAATTCAGCACCAATTTCACTGTATATCTATGTATAATATATGTTTCTTCTTTGACATTGACGATGTATTGCAAACATATGTTATTCATTTTATGAGAATATAAATATATGCACATTTTCATCTCTACATTGTATATCGATAATATTCATATAATTTTTATTGATGTGAGATCATTATGGTGAGAATTTAAGTTAATAAATATTTGTATCAAATATCATTTGTTTCTGTATCGCTCGTATTAAGAATCAACACCTATGTCATACAAGAGACAACTTCCTAATTTTGTTACATGGATCGATAAGGTCCTTGCATTTTTAAAAACTGAATCACTAAAGAAGGGCCTCCTGCGACTATTTCTGGTGGGATTTTAGAAAGGGGGCAATTTTCAATTGACATAATACTGAGATTTGTACACAGAGCCAATTCAAATGGTAAATTGTGTAAGTTTGCATTATCATTTACATATAACGAATCTAAATTTTCTAATGTGCCAATCTCTACAGGTAAATAATTTAGATTATTTTCTCCTACACTTAAGTATGTCAAATTTGTTAAATGACCAATCGCTCTTGGTAAACAAGTTACCTGATTAGACTGTAAAATTAACTTCTGCAAGTCCCGTAGAAATCCAATTTCATTAGGTAGAGTTTCAATTTTATTTTCTTCAAGATCCAAAACTCTCAGTTTATGTAAGTTTGCTATGCTGGCAGGAATACGTTTTAACAAATTGTTAGAAAGTATTAAGATTTCTAAACTTTGAAGGTATTGAATATCATCTGGAATTTTTGTAAGTTGATTTGTACCCAAATTTAATTCAACCATATTGATCCATGTACCAATATCCAAGGGTAAAGCGGTCAATTGATTTTCCTTCATATTTAATTTTCTTAGATTTTTTGCCCTAGAAAATATACCATATGGTATTTTATCTATTTTATTATGTTCAAGATTTATAGAATGGACATTTGTAAACTGGGCTGGTCCCCCCGATGGATAAGCAGTAAATGCATTCCTGGACAATGTGATTGTTGTTAAGTCAGAGAGACTCGCAAGTAGTCCATCTGGCAACTGGGACACTTGATTTCCTTCGACGCTGAATTCATCCATTAATTTACAATTTGCCAATGATTTTGGAATATTGGTTAATCTATTGTATCTAAGTCCTAATCTTGTTAATGAGACTAAATTTCCAATTGTGTCTGGAATATCTAAAAGCTCATTGTGTTGCAAGTCAAGCGTGGACAATTGAATGCAATTCCCAATTTCTTCGGGTAAATGCTCTAGATGATTATGAGACACGTCGAATGTTATCAAATTAACCAATTTGCCAATACCAGCTGGAAGTTCTTTGATCTTGTTCTCCCTCAAGCTTAACATGGTTAAATTTGTCAAGTTTCGCATATTATCGCTCACATATCTGACACGATTAAAACGCAAGAACAAAGTTGTGAGGCTTGTCAACTTGTAAACAACATCAGGTATTTCGCTTAACTTGTTATGCCTCAGGTCAAGTACCCTCAAAGATTTTAAATTCTCTAATGTATTTGGTAAACTGGTAAGGGAATTTTCGCTCAAAGCCAATGTTTCCAAATTTGCGAGACAACCTATTTCAGGCGGTAAAGTTACAAGTTTGTTACCATACAGATAAAACTCAACTAAATGCGTCAAATCTCGCACAGTGCTGGGCAGATTAGTGATACTGGATTTACTTAAATCCAGTCGTTTTACGCACTCCTCTCTGCATCTCGTGAATTCCTTGGAAACGTCTAAATCGGCTTGTATCGGTTTCCCCTTTTTCGTAGTGGGTTTTGGCTTATTTGATTCGGGATGCTTGACTGTTACCGTTTTCTTCGTATCGGGACCCGCTATGGACGCGGACGATAATTTTTTCTCTTTTGTCTGTTCCTTATTATCTCGTAAAACGTCTACGTCTTCAGGCATGTCGCCGGCTGTACAGGTGGTTAAACCACAGCCTTCCAGATATTCAGGAATATCCTGTTCCTTCATGTAAAAGGTCGGAAGGCTGTCTTCGAGGTCCTCACGGTCCCTCTTCACCTCGGACAAACACACTGTTGAAATGTTACCCACACCTGTCCAGTATTTGCTCGACTTTTTCATAACCTAATCACTATCGTAACTACGATTAATTTCCGTGTATATCGCGTACTTCTACGACATCGTACACTTTCTACCAGTTTTCGTATTTCATACGTATTGACATATCGATGTCATCGACTGCACGTCAAGGGGTCCAAGCTGCTGCTATGAGCGTAGATTATAGAGATTGTCGATGAACCTGTCTTCTAACTTGTACTTGTACCAGACTTTTTAACTGTAAACTAACGCCTCTAGCGGCCAAACCCTCGAACCGATCCACGCTGTCCACGCCACGGTCCTCAAAAGGGGCCCCGGCCATAGGTACTTAGATTTATAGAGATTCGTGAATTTCTATAGGGAATTATTAAATATTAATTTTATCCTTTCAGTACTTAAAAATAATGATATCGATACTCGAGCACTTGTCTAAGAAACATTAACTTAGCTGATATGTTGAAATGTCATTTCAAAAAGACGGTTCGTCAACTTTTAACCACAATAGAGAAGAAAGTTTCTCATTTGTTTACTTTTATATTAGCAATATATTATATACAGAAAATTTAATATAACCGTATTAATTTTAACTTATCAATTTTGAGAGACAAAATTTTGTGGATTTATGAATGCAAGTAAGTACCCGCCATTGATAGAGGGAGTTTCTGAACGTTTGGTGAAATACATAGTTGCAGATGGTTCTGAAGACGCGGTGAAAAGAAACGTACGTGTTAACAATTCAACAATATTACAGTTAAATGTGATTCTTCTTATAAAATATAAGAGTGGCGGTGTAGATTTCATTTACGACACGCTATTGCAACATCTCCCGTGCAAAAAGAAATAAAACATACTTCGTGTTCAACAGCTTACGCGTAACCGCCAAAATTACAGACAGAAACGCCATCTTGTGCAGAGATGTTGACATTTTACTAAATTGGAAAAGATTATATGATCGCTATTTATTCGAGTCCCACGACTCGATTTCTGTATTTATAAATGTTAAAAAGGTGCTAACTTTATATACTAATTAACGCGTCATCCAGGCTTTTCATTATAAGGTGATAATCATGTTGCTAACGGGATATTGCGTTAACGAATCATTCTGTTCACCCTTATGTTTAGATTTGTGTTTACAAACAGTGAACTTTACGTTATCAAGCATTTTACTGATATGATATTATATTTTTTTCAGAAGTGTACGTAACACAAATTCATAATGTTTTACGCACACTTCGTGTTGGCCAAAAAAGGGCCACTGGCCCGTATTTGGTTAGCCGCTCATTGGGACAAAAAATTAACAAAAGCCCACGTATTTGAGACGAACATCGAAAAGTCTGTAGATGGTATATTACAGCCAAAGGTATATTTCTTACTTTTATCTATAAACTTTATAAATTTTCAATGTTGTTCTTATGTTAGGCTGGTACGTACGCAATTTTTGTTTAATTCAACTTCAAAGTCATGTAGCTGTTTTACAACATTGTGCATTTAATTGAAGTAGTTTGCAAATAATTTGTTATGTTTTTTTCTAGTAATTATATGATTTTTCATACATATGATCTTTTGATGTCTTTCATTGACCAACACCCTGTTTGGGCGAAATCTGAGACATTTAAGCATACGTTTTTATCTATTCTTCTTTATTCAACCGTTGTACCACTTGTTTCCAATTGTATAAAATTTACTATTCGACACAAGTAGTGATTTCTGTAAGGAATAAATTTTGTTTGTCACTTTAGTATAATAATCGAACTCATTCTCTTAAGTGTTAATCAGCAAAATCGTATCAGTCCCGCTTATTACATATTATGAAATATCAAATATTCATTTGCGAGATTATCTTCCATGTAATACAGTATATATTATTTTCAGCAATTCCTTCATTCCAATTTGTTTACGATTTCTTTTGGTTCTCTTTTTAATTTTACTCACAATGATAATAAAAGCTAATAAACAACAAACTGAAAATCTTTTTTAAAAATTTAATATTCGTGGATTATAAGAATTTGTATCGTATCAAAATTCAAATTTTAGAAAAATAACATTTCATGCGCGCTAATTCAATGGCTTTTGACTTTTCCTTTTTAAATAAATGTTTCTTATGTTTATTATTATCGTATAAGACATTTATAGTAAAATCTTTTATCAATTCAGGAGGTTTCAAAAGCATTTATTATTTATATGAGATGTAAGTTCTAATTTAATTTTTTATCGTGACTCATGATTGTAGGTAAAAATGGCTTTAAGAACATCCGGACACTTATTGCTGGGTGTAGTGCGTATATACTCGCGAAAAGCTAAATATCTGTTAGCTGATTGTAATGAAGCCTTTGTGAAAATAAAAATGGCCTTTAGGCCAGGTATGGTAGATTTACCAGAAGAACACAGAGAGGCCGCAGTAACAGCTATAACATTGCCCGAAGTGTTTCACGACTTTGATACAGCAATGCCTGAATTGAAGTAAATATATTCAAATTAAATTAGTCCAATAATAATTAACATATTATTGTATGTACATAAACACTATTATAAATAGTTCAATGCAATTATTCTATTTCAGAGATGTTGATATTGAAGCACAATTTAGTTTAAACCAATCTCGAGCAGAAGAAATCACAATGAGGGAGGACTATGGCAGTTTAGCTTTGGTTACTCACGATCAAGGATTTGGTGATATGAGTTTTGATGCAGAACCGCCAGAATTATTAAGACACGCTGGGTCTGTAGAACCATCTTTAGATCAGGTGTGTTTCATCTTTCTTCTAAATTAGCTTTAATTCTAAGGAATAAATTCTACCTTCACTTTTTAGACTCATATGTTGTTCACCGATGGGCCAGGGATAGAAGCAGCTTTAGAACAAAAGGAGAAGGAGCCAGTTCCAGGTCCATCGGTAACAGCACAAGCTATGGATATTGACATGCCAATTAGAGATGATGGCTTTGGCGGACATCTTGGTCAAGATATCATATGTAACTAATATAAATTTACATATGTATAAAAATAGTTATATTAATTGAAAAACATATAAAGTATATTTTACTATGGATCATCTATTATACAATTATTTATAATTGTGCTCTTTAGCTGGTGGCTTATTTGAGGGTGGTTTATTTGATGAAGCGCCAATGGGTGAAGTACCTGTACCTGAAGTTAGCGGAGTAGCGGAACCACAAGAACCAGGCGCAATTCCTGGAGTTGCACCTTCTGTCCACGATGAATCCGAAGAAGAAATGGGGGATCGATTTGGAGGGCCACCATCTCCTATGGGAGGGATGAGGCAAGTTTATTTTATTTTATTACTGTATTCATCATTTTTAAATTTATAAAAAATCTTACAATTCAGAGACTGATAATTATATTAGAGAAGTGTTATTTGTGTATATTATTCAAGTAAATGGGGGTGTTCCATAATGAAACAAGTAATTTATTTTATTCACGACCTTGTATGGATTATTGTTTATTGTTACATTTCCTATATAGTTCTGATGAGTCCAGACCTGCCTCTCCTGCTGTAGCTGGTGAAGAAATCGAAGGAAGAATAAGTGTAGCGAGTCGTCGATTTACCCCTGCTCCACCAATGATTCCCGAAGAACGTCCAATGGAGGTTATCGAAGAAACACCACCTTTACAAGACCAAACTACGTTATTGCATGATGAAGAAGAGAGTTTTGCTCTTGCGCCAGTTGATACATCTGCTTTAAAAGGTTAGCAATACTACAATATTACTTAATCAAAATTATAATATTAAGTATTACCACAATCATAATAATAATATGGATAAGTAAATTTCAGGATTCACAAAAGCAAAACGTAAACGCAAGCTCATTGTTGATGAAGTGAAGAATATTTCTGGCGAAGAAATGAAAGCACAATTATCAGACACTAGTGACATTATAACTACATTGGACCTAGCGCCTCCCACAAAGAGATTAATGCATTGGAAAGAAACGGGTGGAGTTGAGAAATTGTTTGCTTTGCCAGGCAGACCAATACCGGCACGTGTATTATTCAAGGTAATTAACATATTTATTGCTTCTATCGTAAATTATGAAATGTGAAATACGAAGCGTGTATTTTTATTTCCGCGAAAGTAAATAAATTAGTATTTGTACAATGACCAATATTTTACGTGTTCAAAATAGAACTATCAACGACATCTAACAAGCAAATCCTACGATCACGAGGACTTTGGACGTTTAGCGGGCGAAGAGGAAGGTATGCCTTTAGAACAAATGAGAGAAGCTGCAGAACAAGATTCATACGAACAAAGTATTTTAAATAAACGTATGGCTCGAAAACGAAAGATACCTTTAGAGGCAGAGGTATGTTGCACATTTTAATACGTATCATTTTTTTTTTATTTACTTATGTTTTAATACACATCAATTATAAATTTATATGTAATTATTTATAACGTGCATCCTTGATTATAGATAAGACCACCACCTCCAGCACCAGCACCACCTCCACCTCCAATGGACATTGTTTCCGAAGCTGTGGAAGTTCCGAGTATAGTTTCCCAACCAAGCCTTCCTCTTGCAGAATCACCGGTTCCACCCGAAGTATCTTTACCAGCAGAACCATCAGTGTCTGAAATTAGTGGTATTGTACCTCCTGTTGAAGAAGTAGAAATGATTGCTCCAGTTCCTGATACACCTTTAATTTTCCCACAAATACCTGAAATTCCGTCAACCGAAACCCTTGTTGCGCCTGAAGAACTAGTTCCACCTACCCCAGCAGAACCAGAAGTTGTTAGTGCTGTACCATCTACTGAAATGCCACAAATGGAAAATATGGGCTACGATCAGGTTAATTATCTATATTTATCTATTATATTAGTATATTAGTCATATAGAAAGTGAAACTGTTATGTGGATTGATTGTTCAAGTAACAGCTAACCACTGTCATTTAGTAATGTAAACAAAAAGTTGTTGAAGATTTAAGATTCAATTTTTAAGAATATTGTCGATTAATCAATCATTATACGCGTAATAGGCACAACCTCAAGTACCGTACTTGGGATACGATGAACATCCTGTACCACCCCACACACCCGCTATATCCGAAAGAGGACCGGCAACTCCATGGAATCACGAAGATTACGAATTCCCTCCGTCTGTAGGACCTGTACGTATTAATATACCGATATCTTCTTATATTAAAATGTAATCGGTACAATGAAAAGTGTATACAACAGCTTCGTTCTTTCCCCTTTGCAGCAAGAAGAACAACAAGTAGATGAAACTTATGAACAGTTCGAAGAACGGGTCCTTAATAAAAGAGCAGCGCACATGTATCACGTTATTAAGAGCAAACTGGATACCAAAGATAGATTGACATTAGCGGAAATGGCATACAAAAATAATCGCAAGCAGGTTTGTATTTCGAAAACATGTTGTTTATAAAGAATCATGTGATATAATACGTATGAGTAATTTATGCATATAATTAAAAATACTGTTCCTTTTTTTTTAGGTTGCACAAAAATTCTATACATTATTAGTTCTTAAAAAGTTTCAAGTATTAGAGCTCCATCAAGAATATCCATATGCTGATATTATAGTCGGCAAAGGATCAAAATTCGAGAATCCTGCGTTATAAAAGTATTAGGTATTTCTCACCTTACGTTTACTACTAAAAATGATCAAAAAAAAAAAAGAAGCAGAAAGAGAAGAATTGTAGTTATTTTGAGACGTACAGAGAAAAGGAACGATTTATCTAAATTCTTTTGATAGATAAATTGTACATGTAAAATAATATATGAATCTATTGTCAGAATCTTGGGGTAGCTAATAAGGCAAAAGAATTTTGTAAATCATGTTTTTAACACGTGATTCGGGAATGTATACGTTTTGTATAAAATCAAGGCAGAATTGTTTTGGACCTTCTGCATTTTCATCGCGCTAAAAGATTCAATTACATGTACAAAAAATGTTTGCTATTGAAAAATGCATAATTTTTTACTTCGGCAAAAAGATCAATTGTCTTCATTAAATTTATTATCGATCCGAACAGGGTTTGTATATAATATATTAATATGTAGTCAAAACATATTTTATATCTTACTATTTACAAATAACTTCTTGAGTATGTATTGCAGGATGGTCCAAAATTATCTATAAACTTATATTAGATAATTTATGAAATTTAATAAGACAAAATTATGTTGAAAATTTTATAAAGTGAGATTATGTATGAAGTTCATGTATCTTATTTTCAAATCTAAGAAAAGTTATATACGCAATATAATAATTTTTTTTTATTAGGGTACTAACACATTAATTGCTACTGTGAACAATTATTAATGGAAGAATCGAGAGAACATTTTATGGATAATACTTTTATGTATTGCAGTCATGCTTTAGGTATACCTGTGTGATTAAGTTATTTTACAGATTTATATAAATGCTATATATATATTTTTGTGTACACTTGACATGATCTATATAATTAGTTTTTCATATAAATCACTGAAAATTTATGATCCACTATTAATCTATACTCGCATTATGAATAACATTCCAAAGAGTGTTGTTTTGTTCTTATTATTTCTTTATCATACCTCAAAAAAAGTCTATTAACCGTGTAAAAAGATAAAATTGTTTGACCATACTATTTTCTAACAGAAAATAGTGTTACGGTTAGTAATTTAATTAGTCTGACCACGAGAAATGTTCAATAATTTATTGTTATATATGTCTGCCTATCTTATGGGATACAGGAATGTTGAATCGTATTTAAAAGTACTATATTTTATCAAACTGACATGTCAAAAATTTCTCAAGAGCTATCATATTGCATTGTAAATATACATGCACAATAAACACATATGCTATCATTGCGCACGTATGCCTGTCCTCTGAAGGCATGTCATCAACAAAATCGACTGCTATAACATACTTTGAAATGCCTGATTGTAAATAGCCTCATGATTCATTAATCAATACACATCTGTTTATAAAATAAACAAATTTCTGAAATATTCTTTTTAAAATTCGAACCCTAAAGTACATATCACATAATACTTAAAAATGTTAATCCATTATTTTCCATTAATAAACTGTTATCTGCACTATATATCAAGATTTATCAAGTTGATTCAGAAACACTTCATAATTAATAATTTTGAGTAATTTTTTTTTTTAATTATTTGTATGATGTGTATGGCATGCATGTGTTAAAGGTACTATTTATGTATTAATTACTTTTTCTAAGACAGACGCATTACCCATTGTGTTAATATATTTGTTTTCTAGTGTCACGTGTTAGAATTATTTAATTTATGATTAATTTCTACCTATTAATATATATTTTTCGTGAACTTGATTGTACTATATACATATATATGATTAAATTGACGTTATTCGAAAATATCACCAAATTAATATCAAGTTATCATTTTAATATAAATATTCTTAATAAAGTGCTGTTTGCTAAGATCATGTGTTGTAATGCGTATCTAAATACTGCACTTAAAAAAAAATATGTTTAATATTATAAATATTTTGCCCTTTTAAGAAACTTTCCCTAACAAATATTAAAGACAAATGTGATCGTTTCCAAAATTGTTAATAAATCATTTCAAAAATACATTGTCGTACTTTTATATTGTTTTTAAGAATATAAAAAATGTGATCAACAATTTTCATTTGTAAAAGCTTTATTTCACTTGTTATTAGCCAATTCATTTTTAAGACGAAGCATAAAAAATGTAATACAAATGTAATATACTAACATTAATGAGTGAATTATTTAAAGTGTAATATTTCTTTTATCGCTAAAGTATGAAACAATGTTCATAATTAAGAATAATTTAAATCTTTGCTCCATAACGAACCATATGAAAAGATAGATGATTATATAAATGCAATTTAATTTTATCCTTCCAGTTCACCAGCTTCCATTGCATCATGATAAGATTTATCTTTTGAACGATCTGGATCCAGTTTTATCATATCATCGATTCTAAGAATAGTTATTGCTGCTTCCGTAGCAAATTTTAAAGATTTTATTTTCGAAATAGCTGGTTCTAATACACCAGCTTTCTTATTATCTTTAATAGTACCTTCAAATAAATCTAGACCAACCCTATGGAAAAACATTGATATATATTTCTCAATTATTTCTTTTGAAGCATATGTAAAAAAAAGTTTAATACGTGGCACATGCCAAAAACTTCGTTACCATTTTAAATCCGCAACATCTGCTTTTGTTTGACTGGAATTATGGTAAGCTCGCAATTTGGCCACAAGATCGGTAGCATCTTGCGCCGCATTAACAGCTAATGTTTTAGGTATAACTAACAACGATCTTGCAAATTCAGCAATAGCCAATTGTTCTCGGGAGCTCTAAAAAATATGAATGCATCATTAGAAAATATCATTTAATAAGTTCTTTGATGATAAGAAATATATCGTTACGATCTTAATAAAATATATTATATTTCATATATTTAGTAGTACTCCTCAACTCCTACAACTTAAAATAAATTTAATAAATTATAATCAAAATAACTTACCAGTGATGTAGCGAAATTTTCTAAATATATTGAAAGTGCTGCCTCGACACAACCTCCGCCGGCCACGACACTTTTGCTTTCTAAAACTCGTTTAACTGCACACAGTGCGTCATGCACGGATCGTTCCATTTCATCGCAATAGTGATCGTTTGGTCCGCGCAAAATAAGAGAACTGGCTGTTCTTGCTTTTGGTCTAGTAAAAATAACATTATTAATTTAATTAAAAATTTTCTTCAATTTTTAAATACTCTGCAATATGTAATAACAGTGCAATTAAAACAGACTTCTTGATAAGAATAAGTTCATCGTCACATATCGTTTCTTGTACTACTTCAGCAGCCTCTCCAAGAAAACTAGAATCAAAACTTTCGTCACCCTCCATGTTAGTCAGAGAAGTCAGAAATTGTGCTCCTGTAGCTTTTGCAATTCTCTTCAGATCCGCCTTTTTGCATCTACGAACTGCCATTGCTTTAGCTTCTATGAAATACTGGGGGAAAAAAGTGAATGTAATAAAACCTTTTATACCTTGAAACAAGAATAAATATAGATTTACACCACTTTCATAATGAACGATCCATATAAGCTTTTATTTCTTTCAATCCAGAATGAAACATTATTTGAGTGTACCTTTAAACAAAGATCATCAATTCCTCCAGAAACAAGAACAACGTTTGTGCCTGCTGCAAGAATTTTCTGAATACGTTCTTTCGTAATATCTGCTTCACGCTGACGTACTGCTTCAAGTTTTTCTGGATCTGTAATCAGCACTTCAACGCCCAATTTCATTTTTGTTTTCTGCAAGGAAAAGTCTAGACACGCAATTTTAGCATTTACTATTCTTTTAGACATTGCTTGAGAGGCTACGGTACAATTTAGTGCATAGCCATGCACTAATACAGATTCTCTGACACTCTTTCCATGAGCTTTTAAAACATTTACTGCTTTCACGGGATATAAAAATCCTCCTTTTCCATCATTGACCTTTATCGCATTAGCAGCATTCACAACCATATTTCCAAAGAAATCGGTATCACTAATAATAAATACATTAAGGAAACAATAATAGCAGTAACAAAAACAAAAATGTAGAAATCGTAATTTTTCAATTTTATAATCGTTAAATAGAAATAAGGATACGCTCCAATAATTTTACTAGACATAGAAGTTTTTGCCACGTTAACTAAACAATCTCGTCCAAGCTCATCAACGCTAACTGTTAAGTGTTCCTGAATATATTTACAGGCTTCTCTGAAACACAAACAATAAATATATATTTAACAAACAATTATATTGCTTTTTATTTCAATAGAAAATATGTGACGGTAAAAGGATGCGAATTTCTTTCTTAGTGCTTATATTATTACTTACTTGCAAGCTAGCCTGTAACCACTAATTACAGATGTTGGGTGAATCTTTTGTTTCACAAGTTCATCTGCATTTTTCAGTAATTCAGCCGCAATAATTACCTGTTTAAATAAATTTTACTTTCACTTTTCGCACAAAAGAAATATACATATAGTTCATAAATATGACTACTGAAATACATGTAAAAAAAAGAAAGAAAAAAAGATTATATATATATTATGAAATGAAAAAATGTTTTAAATTCAAGTGCAGATTTAAGAGCAACAAATTAAAAATTTTTACAACGATGTTCTTATAGGAATTAACCCTTTTGATAATAATGATGACTGGTTGTCCCATCATTGCCATGTTTGCTGTATCCTACCAGTAAATATAGTCAGCCATTAAAATTTTTTGCATATTATTAACATAGATATTAATACATGTATATTATTATTACAATGCAAGTTTGTGCTCCTTCCACATGTTTTCTTTACGCTATGAATACAGGTATTTTTATACGACACAAGAAAGTCAGACGTTACACTCTGTCATTGGTGAAATAGTATATGTTCATGTCTTGACTCGTTTATATAAGTAGGTAGCGCTATTCGTGACCAAGCTCACCATATCAAAAGGATTAAAGGTTAGATATACATATAAACTTACAACTGATGTAGTGCCATCTCCAACTTCATCATCCTGTAGTTGAGCTAATTCAACTAAGACTCTGGCTGCTGGATGTTCAACTTCAAGCAAACGTAAAATAGTTGCTCCATCATTGGTAACAGTTACATCCTACATTATTTCAAATATAAAAATGATATAATCAATTTAAATAATATATCTAACAAAATGATTCATAAAAATATATACATACACCGATATCATCTACCAGCATTTTGTCCAAGCCAACAGGACCCAATGAACTCTTTACTATATTGGCAATCGCACAAGCAGCCATAACTACAGAAAGAACAAAAATGAATATACAATAATTGAAAACAATACATAAAATATAATTTCTCATTCACGTATACACGTTTTTTTTCTCATAGATTCAAATCATTTAATATATTGATATTTTCACGTTTCAAAGTGCAAAAAGTACGAACAATATTTCATGAAAATTGTTTAGGAAAAGCTAAATTAATACATAGGCATGTGAGCAATAACCATAATGAAAATTCAAGTGTACATCGTGGTATTGAATTAATGTCTATTATAACCAAAATTTTCGCAATATACCATTCCGTGTTCGTACAGGAGCTCCAGACTGTCGCACACCTCCAACAGCTAAAGGACTTGCTACTGTCGACATTTTCTAACAAATTTGTTCTCTCTTATAAATTACAACTGAATAACGATCAAAATTTTTCGGTTGTCGACAAAATTTTTCCACGCGAAGAGATCCGCCTGTAACTTATAATAATAATAATGACGATGATCAGCGACGCCTATCCTTGTTACTTCCTTTTAGGGACAAGTTTGGCATTATTTATAATTGGTTTATTTATTGTCATTACTTTAATTTATTCATTGATGGTAATGTTAATTTATTAGTTTAAAATTGTAGATAAGAAATGTTCTTTTACAGTAAGTTTCATAAAATAAAGTTAGACATGAACACATCTAGTTGTGTGATGAAAATTTCATCGAGTACGCCGTTCCATTTTTACTAGTACATAGTATTGATAATATTACCGCTAGTAATATAGATGGCGTAACCGAACTAAGGAATAATCCCGACCCGCGCGTGTTGCCATGTTGTTTTCATAGTAATTATTTCGAAGGGACAAGTATAGATGCACAAATCAGTATAAATCGAACGGAATAATAGTAAATATAAAGTAGAAAATATTATTATATAAACTTGTGATTAATTATAAGTGTCGTATACATATAATTTAAGTATCATTTTCTTAAATTACGAGTCTTGTATTTATGATCTTAGGTTATAACATATTTGATTAAATGAACGAACAGTGTATTTAAAATAGACATAATTGCATTTCAGAAATGATCATAACGCAATTAATTAATAGCAGTTTACAAAACACGAAACCCTTTATTAGCGTTACTACCAATAATTTAGGTTTGTAAAAAATAGTAATATATTCTTCAAATTCATCTAGATTATTCCTTACTTGTATAATTCTTGTACAATTAAAATTAATGTAAAAGTGTTTAACAGCGTGCGTTAGATATGCATCAAAGAAAGCCAGTAGTAGTACAAGAATTAAACCTGGTCATCCGAGACCAAAACATAGAGGGATAAAAGTACAAGATGGACACTATGTTCAAGAAAGGCAAATATTGGCCTTACAACTTAGACCTAGATTTCATCCAGGACTTAACGTGAGTTTAATTATGCTTCCTAAAATGCATACTTACAGAAAGAAATCATGTTTTAAAAAGTATCTTTGTTTATTATGACTTATTATATACTTTACAGGTTGGTATGGGTAAAAATGGTACATTATATGCTTTGGAACGTGGAACGGTAATGATCACGTGTGAAAAAATTAATCCCAGTTTAACTCATCCCTGGGCAAAAATGAACTATGCGGGTAGAGAAAATAGTGTTATATACAAGAAACATTTTAATGTAATCAGTGAACCACAGCATGACAGATTTATTTTAATTGATACTGTGTAGATAAAATAGTATGGTCAAGGTTATATGTTTTATGAATTATTGAATTAATAGTATAAATGTATAAACATAGGAAAATGGAATCGATTTCTTATTTTATTTTCCTTATAAAGTTAATAGTATATATATATTATCCATTCTCGAGTATATTACTTTCTGCCCATTGAAATGATTGATACAATATATTATTCTGATCATTAGAGAAAAATGCATAAACACGTACTTTTCGAACATGGCATGCAATTCGACATTGGGCTGACAGTTCAGTTATTGGAATTTCTTCATTTCTGTCTTTGCATTGAATTATAAATTGGGAGTGAAACATAATAGGATCTCCTGCAAAAATGATAGACAATTAAAATATTTATTTTAACATTTCAATGACCGTGTGGGTATTCAATTTTACTTTTTGTGAATTTATAATAGGTATTCAGTTCTTGATTTTTAAAGTCTTATTTTAATTCTTTAATCGTAAAAATTTAATATTTACATACCTCGAAAGACGAATTATTCGCCTATACAATATTAATTTATTCATGTATTCCAAATGTTAAACATTATGTATATACACGAATAAATTGTTACATTTTCTGTTTTACCTGCTTTCATTACCATTTATCTAATTTTCAAATAATATTTAAATAGTAAAAGGTAGATAGATTAAATATTACACACCAGGGTATATTAAAAAATCTCCACCAAATTTTCCACCGTTTGTTACATAATATCCCCTTTCCCACAAATCTTTATACGTTTTGTATCGCAATTGTTCTCTGCAATTGGATGGGTATTTCCACTTGATTATTTCAACATTATCTAGCCATGGATATACTGAAAATATTTTATTATTATCTCTTTAAGAAATAAGTATAAATGTCGTAGAAATAAATATAGATCATTCCATACCAACCGACTAATCCTTAATAAAAACAAAGAAGAGGCGCTTAATATAATTTACCCGTATGAGTTTGAACTAAAGCATCGCTCTTCTCTAGTTTAGGTAGTTTTGCCATTTCTTCTTCTAATAAATCTTGTTTGTTTATCTCGATATTATTAAGAGCCTCTTGTATATTTGCATCTAGTGGTTTCTTTACTTTCTTTTTCCTTGTTTCTATTCCGAGTATCTTCCGTTTCTTTCCTTCTATAATCTTGTCCATCATTCCAATTACCTACAGCAATATTTATTATTTTAGCAAAAAATAATCTTTAAAGAGTTAGAATTATTTAACGCATAATTAAAATTTTACCTGTTTCTTTCTCTCTTTCCTTAAGCATTCTTCTTGTTCTATGTACAATGTGTTTCTATATTCTTTAAAAACTTGTTTCAACAAATCTGTTGGTGGTTTTTGGAAACATGGATAACGAATGAGTCGTGCAAGGTTTTTTTCAAGTAAAAGAGACACTTCTTCTGGTTGTAGAAGCAACGGAAGGCCTGAAAGTATATCTTGTCTAGGTTTCTTTGGAAGGCAACCTATTAAATCACCAACTATTCTGTAATCTTTTCGAAGTTTTAACCAGTCTGAAAGATAAAAATATGAAATAATCATTATTGCAGATTTATATTTACTTTTTCATTGTACCATTTATATTATTTCAGACAATAATGGAAAAAAAGCATTACCTTCTGCACTCCATACGAAAACGTTATTTCTAGATGAAATTAAATCGATCATTTTCAATGTACATAAAGAAAATTTGTGAAATTTTTCGAAACGTATTTTGGTAATTGTAAATTCGTTAATGCGTAATGTGTAAAATTGACATATCATCATAAGCACAACGACATTGTATTTCAATTATGCCATGAATTAATTTGAAAGTAAATTATTTACTATTTGAAACATGTATTTTTCTTAGCTCTGATTTTCAATGACCAACCAAATCAAATGCTAAATGCTGATTCACATATAATGACAATTTTTTAGGAATTTTCGGGGGACAATTAACCAGAAAGAAATTTGTGTTTGGTAACTCTATAAAATAATTAATTACGATATTATATAAGTTTCTTCAAGAGATTATAAATTATAAATTACTATAATTACTATATTAATGTTTGAAACGTTTATCATAAAAAAAAACTGTAATAATATAAAACGATACTCTAACGAGGTATGTATCATTGTTGTATTTGCAACATATCAAAATGTATTGTTATCGATTATTTGCGAGTAAAATATGTTTGATATCACTACATATGTACATATGTACATATAGGTATGTATGATACATCAAAAATCAAATCTTCGATGGTGAAGAAATTTTAGTCTAATCAAAAATACTTGTTCGATAGATGTCGCCATTCATCATTTCTGAATAATAATCGTGCCAGGTAGAAGGGGAAGGAAGAAGATTGTCGAACATCTGTCACCAAGCGAAAGCTACGTCCGTTTTAGTTCCAAAAACCGCAATACCATCATGGCACCCGGTTTTATAATTTTTTGAGGAAAGTCTAACATACACGTAACCAAACTCGAGCTGAAATAGTGATTTTTTTCCTATTCAAACGTTTGTTCATATTTGGTGAGTGATCAAATGGTACCGATTATCCTTGTTTACCAATTTCATACCCGAACAAATAAAGTAAAATCAAAGGGCAAGCCCTTCAGATAAACTAGAAACTGCATATTTTTACGACTAACCTTCAAATTTGAAACGTGCATCGTTCTATTCTTTCGAATTGCTTAACAGATTTGCATGACTTAACAATACGTGGTACATTAATATAAAATACAGTTTGGCAGTAACACTTTATATGAAAAATATTTTTCTTCACCTAACACATCTTACAGTTTTTACGGACTATAGGATTAGAATCAACGATTGTTCGGTGTCAAATAAAGGTAATCGTTATTTACCAAATTATTAAGTTATAAGTGCTTCAAATACGCTAATGACACACTTTCAAACAAAATACACGATGTTATTCGTAATTGTTCATCGTTTGAACTAATTTTTTATTGTCTTCTCCCGTTTGAAATATTAGAAAAGCGAAGCACTTGTATAATATTCAAAACAAAATATAGTATTTTAATGATAAAGTAATGTTATTTATTTGTTACTCCAGTATTAAAAACATGAGTTCAGGTAGACCAATCAAGTGTGTGGTGGTAGGGGATGGAACAGTAGGAAAAACGTGTATGTTAATTTCATATACAACAGACAGTTTTCCAGGAGAATACGTACCCACAGTGTAAGTACTACTGTTGTAGGAATTAGAATATATTTACGTTATTAATAATAATAACATGACATAAATAAAATATGTTATTTAATTGAAAATTATTACTTGAAAAATACTTTTATTTTTAAGGATAATGTTGCAAAAAATTTTCATCGCTTGGTTTTTTTTTTTATCTTTTTGGAGTAACAAAACAAGGTGTAAGGTTAATAATAGCAAAGTAGTACCGAACACCTTTCCACTACTTAAAGAAATAATCTATTCTGCATCATATTTTTATAGTATTCTTTGTGCTGTAAATTCTTTTAAGACTTTATTCAGATATGTGGCTATATAAATAAAATAAATGTTAAAATATTTTCATATCTCGTTTAAAACAAATTTGATAAGTATATATATCTATAGTTGAATATAATATGATATTTAAATGTCTTCTAATTTTAACTTCCTTTAGTTTTTGACCACGCGAATATAGTTTCCATTGTACTGTACAGATTTGACAATTACTCAGCACCCATGGTCGTGGATGGAATACCTGTTAGTTTAGGGCTTTGGGATACAGCAGGTCAAGAAGACTATGACAGGCTTCGTCCGCTCTCGTACCCACAGACCGATGTCTTTCTCATTTGCTTCTCTGTAACAAGCCCATCGTCTTTTGAAAATGTTACTAGTAAATGGTATCCGGAGATAAAACATCACTGTCCTGATGCACCTATGATACTTGTTGGGACTAAAATAGACTTACGAGACGATCGCGAAACGCTTACCGCCTTAGCTGAACAGGGCCTTAGTGCCATAAAACGTGAACAAGGGCAAAAATTGGCGAACAAGGTCCGTGTAATTTCTAGTAGTGCAACAAAATTTACTTAAAGGAAGTAATTGAAAGATTAATTTTAAAATTTTATTATAACCTTACAATCAATACTATTAATTTTGTATGTATTCTGTAGATCCGTGCAGTGAAATATATGGAGTGTTCTGCACTGACGCAACGTGGTCTGAAACAAGTGTTTGATGAAGCAGTTCGTGCTGTTTTAAGACCTGAACCTCAAAAACGCAGACAGAGAAGATGCATTATGTTATAAACAATAAACGGTCAGGAATGAATCAACGTAGGTAAAGCCATATATAAACTGACAGACTGAAATTAATTTTGTCATAAAATAAAAGAAAATATGAATGTTTTGAAATGAAGGCAGCAGACCATACATTTTAATGAACATTTCTGGCAGCTGTAGTTTACTAGTTGATAAATAAAGTACAATTTACAGCTTTCTTATTTTAATATAAGCTGCAAAATCAGTGCTATAGGACTAAAAAAAAACTTACACAACGAGAAAGTATAATCAAATTTTTGACCACTTTATCCTTTGAAATTGAAACAGGCTAAATTTATTATAGATTTGTATGTGTCCTGTTTGTAGCATTTCTAATATAAATTTATATATTAATGTACTAGTCAATGTGAGGGGAAATATCTCAAAAACGTGAGAACATACGTATTAACAGGTTATTCTTTATTTTTATAAAATGACAATTTTCACTTTGTTGTTATATTATAGAATTCCTTTACTTCGTAATGCAATGTTACAAATTAATAATACTGAAACAAAGCCAATAATGTCTGTATAATTAAAAGTACAGAATCTTGGAATTTTGTGCTTGAGAGCTGCCAGACTTCAAAATTTTTATATTTATAATAGTAAAATCGTTCATTTTAGTACACACATATGATAGATGTAACAGTCGATATACTAACAATTTTTATAAAATGTAAAATAGCATTATAGGGTTATTTAAACATACAGTGCCATAGCAACGAAAAAATCAAATTAATAATGCAAACATTTTTTACGTCAATTCTAGACAATATATGTTTGTATTTTATTAGACTCCCTTACTAGTGAAGTTAAAAAAGGATTTGAAGGAATTGAAAAGTCTTGTAATAGGTAATGTTTTATATTTACCTTAAAATTTGATATAAATATTGCGATTGTAATAGAAAACAAAGTAGGTTTATGTATGATATACTACCAGCAAACATATGTACATTTTTTCTGAACAAATTTAATAGTTTTATATATATACACCACACTTTATTGTCTAGAATTTGAACATTTTCTTATACCTACGTCATACAGGCACGCCATAGTGTATTATGTACGTTAATATTTATTTTGTTTCGATCATGTACTGTGTAAGAATATTTTAAAAGGAATTTATTACAAAATATTTAAACGTGTATTTCAAATTGCTGCAATTTCATGTGACAGATACAGTTTTACAGATTGTTGCACTGGTGCAATTTGATTAACAATTACAGGCCCTAAATTATTTTTCATAGTAACTGAGACTGCATTGCAAAAGTAATAATCAAAATATATATTGAATTGTATAAGGAAATGTATTACCAGTAACAAACATATGGTGCAAATTATGCCTATAAAATGAAGAACATAGCACAATTTATTTTAAAGAATACCATGACATCTTTAATCTTCCACTATTATTATTTTTGTAAAATTAATTTATATAAATCTTCACAATTATATATAAAAAAAAAAAAAGAAAGAATACGACATATTTTAGAATAATGAGTACGTACATTGTACAGAACAAATACATAATTTTTCTCTTATGTATCAAATTACTTGCATCTATGATTACATCTTATTTATGTTGTGAATTTTTCATTCTTACTATTGTATTGTAACATACTTCGTTTACACTGATTTATCATATTAAAACATTATTTTCATAGAGATTGATTACATGCTCTTTATAAAAGGACTCGATGAAAAAAAGAAATAGCGTGGTGATGATGATTAACAAATATTCCTCCACTCGTGAACATATTTTCTTATATTTGAAAACAAGCATAGAATATAGAACGATAGGACATGTGTGCCATATACTTTCAAATTTGTAAAACGAATATTACATATAACATACTTTGTTTGTATTTGTACTCGACATGAATTTTGAAACGAATTAGAAATATGTCATCATCATATTTAAAATGCAAAATTCTTAGTATAAGCGAGAGTGAATTATGAATGAGGCATATTAATGCTTGCTGAGTGTACATACTGTAGCATAGTAATAACATGCTCTAAATTTCAATCAAGCGCATTTTGACGATGAAATAATATGATTTTTATTCCTCTTAAAATATCTCAGTATGTACACAATCTATTAAAGCAATTAGTCATGTGATTGAAGTATAGAGTGTGTCGCGAGATGTTTGCAGTAAGCTTTACACTTTATTGTATTTGCTACAATTTTACACAGAAAATTTATTTCTGACATTTCTGCTGCAAGATATCGTATAAATTGAACATTTAGTTAAGGACGTACAATACATTTGTAGTTCCTGTGTAAGACAATTTTTTCTTTGATACTTCAAAGAGCACAACTGAAGACATTAATGCTATTCTATGACAGGTTTAAGCCTAGGAATTTATTATATTATGTACATACGTACATAAATATGACACATTTATTATATAAAGTGAACAGTACCACCTTTTGTAATATAATAACTGTATGCAAATTTGCATTTATTGTAAGTAGTGCATTTATTTTACAAGTATTGCCGTGTATATGTATTGTATCCTGTTATTTATTTGTTACACGTACATTGAAACAGAAAAAAACACTTTTAGCAAATTTTTAGATTTTTATAAAATGCCAACAATCCAAAGTCTGATTACATATTATAACATGTATCAAACATAGATCAATTAAAAGTAAGTGCAAGACAAAGCACAATCTTTTTTTAAATACTATTTAACTCTTAAGATTAATATTAATAAATTTTTGACAGTATTACAATGTAAATAAAATTTTTATTCTACTATTTCAAAATACGCAACATATATATGAATTTTTTTTTATACGTCATAATTAAGCTGTTACAGATTTGCAATGCACTGTACCCACTGTTAAGTAATCGTTATTTTGTTTATATGAAAGCAAAAAAAAAATTAATATGGCAATTAATGTGAAATATTCGGGCTCATTACATGCACGTTACCTTTAGCGAAAATCAGAATTGAATTAATACAAATTTATATTAGTAATAAAATTCTGAATTTATACGTATTATTGGTAAAATGAATTTACACTACTTACAACTTGTGCATTTAACAAAGGTATTTAACATTGACTGTCTCTCTCTTTTTTTTTTTTCTTTTTTTTTTTTTTTAAGAAAGAAAACAGCAAAGGATGCTACAAACCAAAGTCCAATTTTACTTTTAATGTAACTTTTATGATCTTTATTATGTATTATTGCATATAAGTATACAAAGAATGGATGTATGAAGTGTAAAGATATTCTAGTCATCAAGAATCTGATTTTATTTCTATATGAAATCTTTTATCAAAATTTATATTCAAATCGCGTTTAATCAATAAATGAACATTTTTATTAAGAGAGGAAAACAATCAAATCGAAATTATAAAATGAAGGACATGAAAGTATTGATTCAACTTAAGATATTGTCAATTTAGGTAGAACAGTATGAACCAAACAAAGAGAATAAGATTGCATTAGAATACAAATGTATGTACATGCACTAAGATACAAATTTAATCGTCAGTAATGTATAAACATAACACTCATCTATTTTCTTAAAATTTCTGTAAAACCACTAATTTCTGTAGTAATAAAGCAGCACAAGGGAGCTTAATGGTGATATAAATCATGTTTCTACTATTCCACGCTTATAATTGATAATATTTAGATAATACACATATAGGAATTATGTTATTACATTGTACAAAGAAGTTTAAAAGTCGATTGTATTGAAAATAGATAGGAATGGTATAAATCTTCTCTTAATGCTTTCAAACATATTGCATATAAAATTTTGATAACGGACTTGTATTATTTTTCATTTATTGTATCCTCGTGAAAGCGCTCTTTTGCTGCTAATACAGTGGTATATACAATGTGTCATATGAAAAGTTTAAAATTAATTTTAACTGTCCTATTTTCTTATTGAAAATACAAATTATAGTGTTAAATAACAATCAAAATGTAACTACATAGATGCATGTTCTAAATATCACTTGGAAGCATTTATTTTTATTTATATGTATTTTGAAAAGAACTTCATAAAATAAAGTACATAATAAGAAGTGCTTGAAGTTTCAATTAACAGTCTTACTCCACAATTTTATGAAAGTTATATACATTCAATAATAATTGAGAAACTTTAAATGTAATACAGTCAATAATATCATCTATATTTAATGTTATGTTTTTATAGTGTTCATATTTTTATATTTACGTCTATAAAAAATATTAGTGAAAAATACGCGTTGTTTGCATTTTGAAACATTAAAATTCTCCAATCCGTTCAGAAGTTCTAAATGTTTTAAACATACACATGAAATTTCAAGAGAACATTTCAGCATCTTTAAAACATTTCAACTTCTGAACGGATTGGAAGATTTTAATATAGGTATAATATAGGTATAACGATTACATTTAGGCAGTGGTATTAATAGAATTATAAAGAACGGAAGTACGGAAAGAAACCTGATGTAAAATTCAAATTTTCCTCCGTGATCCTCTCAACGTACATATTTAGATTTTAGGCATCTCATTGTGGTGTTACAAAGAGACCAAATACTTTGCCAGAAAAATGAGAAATGTACATGTGATAAACAAAATCATATAATTGAAATACATACATATACATGTGCTCATTCATAGGAATAATAAAAATAATTTCTATTTTTTCAATGGTCAAAACATGATCAGAGTATCCTTAGAACGTGTATTTCCGTGTAAATTTTTATCCACAGATTGAAATGGCCAATTTATTCAATGGTACTCTATTGTACAATATAGCTAATAATTTTAAATCACGGTACGACATGGAAGGTTATATAAATACAATTACGCCTTCGTTTGCATCATATCTTTAAAATGAAATCAATCCCCGTAAGAAACAAAGACCAAAGTCCAAAGAAAAAAGCAAAGTCCGACCAAAATACAGACGATAATGATACAGAATATTTTAGTGCAGACGAAGATATGTACCTCCGAATCTAATAACCAGACTATTCACGGCGTAAAAACCATGAACACAATGTATAGAACCTAATTTATATAAATTTAATCGTCATTTTTCCTTTTTCTATGCATCATTACTACTTATTATCGAAAATTTTTGTCATTATTCATTAAAATAATTTGTAAATTCAATAAGAAACGAGTACATTGTCATGCTGCATATATTTATCATTTCTAACCTTATTTAAATCGAAAAAATCGATACTATTAATTTTATTCCTTTACGAAAGAAAAAGCTTATAATCGAAGGCAATTGATATAAATTATCAACAAAAATTTGATATTTATTTGTACATCCGGATAACGGTTTGAAATATTTGTTAATAGATTCAAATCTTTAAATTAAACGTAAACGGAAGTTCGTTTATGAATAAATTTGGTGGTAATTTAATGCATCGAAATCGACAATAGTGACGACGAACTTCTTTAGCGTTTAACGGAGTGGTGGGGACAGCCGACATATCCTACCGCACGAGCCACATGTTACGCCAGGTCAGCACTTGACGCGCAACTTCCAACAACATAAAATTAAATATACATCTAAATATTTTAAACATACGCATGAAATTTCAAGCGAACATTTCTGCATTTTTAAAACATTATAACTTCTGAACGGATTGGAGGATTTTAATGTTTCAAATTGCAAACAACGCGTATTTTGGTGAAGAATATGTAGAAATTCTAAGAATATTCGAAAAGTTGTTCCTTAACGTCGTAAAGTGACAAAATGCTCAGAAAAATTGTCAATTTTCAAACGATCATAACTTTTACAATAGTAAAACTTATATCATTGAAATTTTTTCTAGAAGTAGTACCTAGAAAAAAGTATTAGACAACATTTGATTTTGATTTCGATTAAAACTGAAATTTATATTGTTTTAAATTCGCAGCCATTAGCTCGGTGTTACCCATAATGAAGAAGTTCTTCTTGAAAGGTAACACCGATTACCAGGTCTCACCACGAGGAGGTTGCTGCGATTGGAGACCCAAAGTGAGATCGATGGAACAAAGTTCGATCGACCTTCCTTTTTACACACTTAGAAACTAGATTACGCAAAAAAAAAGATGCCAAGTAATTACTTTTCTAAAACAAAGGATGAAGCGAAATTGTGGGAGACGCGACACGACGAAACGCGACACAATGCTGCACAGTGCAGTAGGAACATGAGGTGCGACACCGTACCGAATAGCGGGTCAAAAGGGGCAGCTCGTTACCTCTTAGCAAGTCCAATTGAAGGGGAGGAGAATCGACGCACCAGACACGGGTTCCCCATTTCTCCAACGCGCCCTGCTGGGAGCCCGTAGGACCCAACCCGGGACGTCTTACACAGGAGAGAGATCCTGAGTCGGGGCTACCGCAGACAGGAACAGGTCCCCTCTACGGCCGATGACTCTTTCCCTAGAATTGTCTCACCAGAGGACGGCAACCGACCCTTCGAACCATCTAAACGGCCGATCACTTGCTTTTTACATCAAAGCAGCGGTGACCGGAGCTAGAAACGGGGAAACGAGACTGGAAAATAAGCTATTAATTAATTCATTACTTGGCAATCTACGCAGTAAATAAAATAATATACAATGTAAATTGAAAATTAACGTCGTAGGTGGAATTGAGAATTAATGTGAATTAATGAAATATAGGAAACATCGGAAAAACAAGGAAAAGAAGGAAAAAGAAAAATTCGACGTTAATTTTTACATTCGCGCTGCGCCTTAAAATTAATCGCTTACGTGTAAATCCCGATGAATCCGACGTCATCTATTGATCTCCTCCTCCTCCTAGAAATTGATCTGGTAAAAAACTGAAATAAAAATTAGTAGTTATGTGTACATGTAGACAAATAATAAAACCTAAATAACAAATTAGTTTGAAATAAGGAATTGGAACAATCCAACGAAGTAAATTAACGAAACGAATCATTCGAAAAAAAAGAAACCAACGATGTGTACTTTGAATTATAGATTAATTTTGAAAATTAAAAAACCAACGAAGCGCAAGACGAATAACAAAATAAATCGTAAAAGAACAAACCAACGATGAAAGCGAGACGAAGATAGAATAGAATAAATTGAAAAATATCAACCCAACGATGTAATTAATATAGATAAAACTAGATGAACGAAGAACCCAAATATGAAAATACCTATATACATAAAAATGCAGAAAAACACAATATTTTCATTAGTTATATTAATATTAATTGTATCTATACCAAAACCAAAGGGTGATCCTTCCTTCCTGGTCAGCATCGCAGAAGATATCTGAAACAGAAAACAAAAACGCGTGACAGTACCCCCGGCGGTTCCAGGAGTACTGAAAATAGTTGCCCAGCTGTGTCCACTTTTATGCAGTCAAGCCAAAGAATCAACGAGCCAATCAGCAGCCAGTCCGCTGGGGGCGACCATCGTCCGTCCACCTTGAAACGTTATAAGAGCCCCCTGAGGCCCTCGCGCGGGAGTTATCTCCCAACCACCAAGCAAGACGGACCGCATCGAGATGAAGAATTTAATTGAAGATTTACATTCGATCAAAATCGAAGATGGCGGCCAAGAAGATGTTTCACGAGCAGCGGGCAAGGGAGAAAACCGGTCTTTTTAAAGACCAAGAAAATCTCATTCGTGGGAACAACTTATGCAATGAACTGAACAACTTTTATATTTAACAACTCAGAGACACTTTACATCTCTGTTTTGTAACAACTTTTATATTTAACAACTCAGAGACACTTTACATCTCTGTTTTGTAACAACTTTTATATTTAACAACTCACAGACACTTTACATCTCTGTTTTGTAACAACTTTTATATTTAACAACTCAGAGACACTTTACATCTCTGTTTTGTAACAACTTTTATATTTAACAATTCAGAGACACTACATCTCTGTTTTGTAACAACTTTTATATTTAACAACTCACAGACACTTTACATCTCTGTTTTGTAACAACTTTTATATTTAACAACTCAGAGACACTTTACATCTCTGTTTTGTTACCGACTTTTATATTTAACAATTCAGCGACACTTTACATCTCTGTTATGGAACAAGTTATGCAATAAAACTGAACATGGTATATTTGCCTATATGTATAGGAAGGAAATTCGTCGTTAGTATTGTCGCCCGTCAATGCACTTAATTATGCAAGACCAGTATACTATCTAATTTTATTTTTATTATACCGGTTTGTAATATCGTAAAGATCAATGCAAAAACATTATGCACAGCTCTTGTATTTCTTTGATTTATCCAAGTAGTCAAAGTATAATATTTAACAAACTTTTGATTCAAATAAAATAACGAATGACACAAAATTTGAGTACCTGTTACATGTAACCTATGTATAAATGCATAACTAATATTGATATACGCATAACGAACTTAGTTTGTGATATGAAACATTAAGAAAAGTGTAAATTAATAAATAGGTTTCAAAATGGGTATTCCGGGTTTAACAACTTTCATAAACAATCGTTCAGATCGTTATTTGGAATATTTCGAGCTACGTGATACGTATTTAGTTATTTAGCTGTCAAATATATATTTCGTACAAGTGCAATTGTGTTTTTGGCGGTGATTACGATAAATATGCTCAACGAGTATCGGATTTTTTTGACGATTTGATAAAGTGCAATGTAGTACCATTAGTTTTGATCGATGGTGGTTGCGAGGATAAGAAACTGCAAACAGTTATATGTAGAACTGGAGAAAAGGTTCGTACAGCATCATCTTATTCTCCGATCTGTCAACAGAAAATGAAATTTTTTCCTTTACATATTTAGGAAGTTTTCAAAGATGTTAGGAGAAAGAAGAATATTCGTCATGTGCAATGCTTATTCGAAGCTGATAATGCTATAGCTACCGTAGCAAGGATATTGAATTGTCCTGTATCGAGTTATAATTCAGATTTTTATGTGTTTGGGACATTGCACATACCATTTGATACATTGGACAATTACACGGTGAAAAGTTCAACTGGAAATGGTTACACGAAACGTTGTAAAATTTATAAAGTTGAACACTTATTAAATTCTTATAGAGGTTTAAGTCAATCTACACTGCCATTAGCTGCAATATTACTAGGCAATGATTATGTAAAACGTGGTACATTTAGAAACCTCTTTCGTTATTTAAAGATACGACGAATAACAAGAAAAAGGTATAGTAATCGTCAGTATTGTATAGAAGCAACTTTACAATGGTTGAGCGGATTCTACACCTTGAACAAAGCACTCATTGGAATACTATGTAGATCACCTAAAACCGTAAGACAAAAAATGGCTATACAAATGCATCTACAGAAATACTTGCTTACTTCCATTGGGGTTTTCACAGGAATATGCAGCTCGTGCCACAACACATTCTAATGTACATAGAAGAAACTGATAAAAATGGAGACTTTGAATCAGCAGAAGAAGAAGAAGAAGAGGAAGAAGACGAAGTTGAAATATTAGACATGCTTAAAGGGGTCAGAATCTGCTACCACTAATGCACTAGCTAATGTACCTAATTTGTTTGTAGATGAATTTCTTATGGGCAATTATCCTGCATATTTTAGGGACTTGTTGGTTCGACGTTTATATATTTGTCCTGTACAAATAGAGGATTATTCCTATCCATTGAGCAATGTAATAAGTTTAAAAATTATTAGAGTTATATATGCATTTCTGCAATCAGGAATTAATAGAAGGAGAGGTTTCATGAAATACATGATGAGAGACTGTAATAAAAAGCTTAAATGTTACGAACCAGAAGGCACTGACACTAAATTTTCTTCCCCATTACTGTCCCTATCTAATCTTAGAGAAGTACCATTAACGAGTCCAGGATTAAAAAATAATGTACAAACATGCGTCATTGATTTTTCATTACCATTTGAATTTAAATTCAAGTTATATAGACACAAATATATAAGCAAAGCCCATATTGAATGAAAAATTGACACGTAAATACACGTTTCAAGACCCCCTGATCATGTTTGACATAAAACAATACTTTGGAAATAAATCGTTTGAATATAGTTTATCAAGTAAGACTTTCGAAATTATTTTCAAACGATTTATTTTCTAATTGTTCTACTATTTCAAATAATAATTTTTTGATCTTATAGCAAAGAACGTTTACTTAATATCAATTCAATAAATTCAATTTGTATTTGTATATTTTTCGCCTATACAGGCAAATATACCATGTTCAGTTTTATTACATAAGTTGTTCCAAAACAGAGATGTAAAAAGTCTCCGAGTTGTTAAATAGAAAAGTTGTTCCAAAACAGAGATGTAAAAAGTCTCAGAGTTGTTAAATATAAAAGTTGTTCAGTTTAGTGGTTCCCACAAATGAGATTTTCTTGGTCTTTAAAAAGACCGGTTTTGTCCTTTGGCCGCTGCTCGTGAACCATCATCTTTGGCCATCTTCGATTTTGATTGAATGGAAATCTTCAATTAAATTCTTCATCTCGATACGGTCCGTCTTGCTTGGTGGTTGGGAGATAACTCGCCGATCAACGCCTCAGGGGGCTCTTATATACTAGGAGCCCGGACGCTCACGAGAGACCGAGCGACATCTGTGCAATTTCGATACACGAATTATTCACGAATTGTCCCCATACAAAAAGTTAAAGAATCATTATTTAAATAATGGAATACTTATAGGTATATATAAAGCATTTCTACATATTCTCCATCGAAATACGCGTTGTTTGCAATTTGAAACATTAAGATCCTTCAATCCGTTCAAAAGTTCTAAATTTTTAAACATACGCATGAAATTTCAAACGAATATTTCTGCATCTTTAAAATATTATAACTTCTGAACGGATTGAAGGATCTTAATGTTTCAAGTTGCAAACAACGCGAATTTTGATGGAGAATATGTAGAAATTGAATATTGAACATCTCTGTTATGGAACAACTTTTATATTTAACAATTCACAGACACTTTACATCTCTGTTTTGTAACCACTTTTATATTTAACAATTCACAGACACTTTACATCTCTGTTTTGTAACCACTTTTATATTTAACAACTCAGAGACACTTTACATCTCTGTTTTGTAACCACTTTTATAATTAACAATTCACAGACACTTTACATCTCGGTTATGGCACAAGTTATGCAGTAAAACTGAACGTGGTATACATATTTGCCTATATGTATAGGAAGGAAATTCGTCGTTAGTATTGTCGCCCGTCACTGCTCTTAATTATGCAAGATTAGTATATTATCTAATTTTATTTTTTATTATACCGGTTTGCAATATCGTAAAGATCAATGCAAAAACATTATGCACGGCACTTGTATTTCTTTGATTTATCCAAGTAGTCAAAGTATAATATTTAACAAACTTTTGATTCAAATAAAACAACGAAAGACACAAAATTTGTGTAAGTACCTGTTACATGCTACCTATGTATAAATGCATAATAACTAATATTGATATGCGCATAACGAATTTAGTTTGTGATATGAAACATTAAGAAAAGTGTAAATTAATAAATAGGTTTCAAAATGGGTATTCCAGGTTTAACAACTTTCATAAACAATCGTTCAGATCGTTATTTGGAATATTTCGAGCTACGTGATACGTATTTAGTTATTTAGCTGTCAAATATATATTTCGTACAAGTGCAATTGTGTTTTTGGCGGTGATTACGATAAATATGCTCAACGAGTATCGGATTTTTTTGACGATTTGATAAAGTGCAATGTAGTACCATTAGTTTTGATTAAATAAAATTAGATAGTATACTGATCTTGCATAATTAAGTGCATTGTCGGGCGACAATACTAACGACGAATTTCCTTCCTATACATATAGGCAAATATGTATACCATGTTCAGTTTTATTGCATAACTTGTGCCATAACAGAGATGTAAAGTGTCTGTGAATTGTTAAATATAAAAGTGGTTACAAAACAGAGATGTAAAGTGTCTCTGAGTTGTTAAATATAAAAGTGGTTACAAAACAGAGATGTAAAGTGTCTGTGAATTGTTAAATATAAAAGTGGTTACAAAACAGAGATGTAAAGTGTCTGTGAATTGTTAAATATAAAAGTTGTTCCATAACAGAGATGTTCAATATTCAATTTCTACATATTCTCCATCAAAATACGCGTTGTTTGCAACTTGAAACATTAAGATCCTTCAATCCGTTCAGAAGTTATAATATTTTAAAGATGCAGAAATATTCGTTTGAAATTTCATGCGTATGTTTAAAAATTTAGAACTTTTGAACGGATTGAAGGATCTTAATGTTTCAAGTTGCAAACAACGCGTATTTCGATGGAGAATATGTAGAAATGCTTTATATATACGTATAAGTATTCCATTATTTAAATAATGATTCTTTAACTTTTTGTATGGGGACAATTCGTGAATAATTCGTGTATCGAAATTGCACAGATGTCGCTCGGTCTCTCGTGAGCGTCCGGGCTCCTAGTATATAAGAGCCCCCTGAGGCGTTGATCGGCGAGTTATCTCCCAACCACCAAGCAAGACGGATCGTATCGAGATGAAGAATTTAATTGAAGATTTCCATTCAATCAAAATCGAAGATGGCCAAAGATGATGGTTCACGAGCAGCGGCCAAAGGACAAAACCGGTCTTTTTAAAGACCAAGAAAATCTCATTTGTGGGAACCACTAAACTGAACAACTTTTATATTTAACAACTCAGAGACTTTTTACATCTCTGTTTTGGAACAACTTTTCTATTTAACAACTCGGAGACTTTTTACATCTCTGTTTTGGAACAACTTATGTAATAAAATTGAACATGGTATATTTTTGCCTATAGAGGCGAAAAATATACAAATACAAATTGAATTTATTGAATTGATATTAAGTAAACGTTCTTTGCTATAAGATCAAAAAATTATTATTTGAAATAGTAGAACAATTAGAAAATAAATCGTTTGAAAATAATTTCGAAGGTCTTACTCGATAAACTATATTCAAACGATTTATTTCCAAAGTATTGTTTTAAAGTCAAACATGATCAGGGGTCTTGAAACGTGTATTTACGTGTCAATTTTTCATTCAATATGGGCTTTGCTTATATATTTGTGTCTATATAACTTGAATTTAAATTCAAATGGTAATGAAAAATCAATGACGCATGTTTGTACATTATTTTTTAATCCTGGACTCGTTAATGGTACTTCTCTAAGATTAGATAGGGACAGTAATGGGGAAGAAAATTTAGTGTCAGTGCCTTCTGGTTCGTAACATTTAAGCTTTTTATTACAGTCTCTCATCATGTATTTCATGAAACCTCTCCTTCTATTAATTCCTGATTGCAGAAATGCATATATAACTCTAATAATTTTTAAACTTATTACATTGCTCAATGGATAGGAATAATCCTCTATTTGTACAGGACAAATATATAAACGTCGAACCAACAAGTCCCTAAAATATGCAGGATAATTGCCCATAAGAAATTCATCTACAAACAAATTAGGTACATTAGCTAGTGCATTAGTGGTAGCAGATTCTGACCCCTTTAAGCATGTCTAATATTTCAACTTCGTCTTCTTCCTCTTCTTCTTCGGATGATTCAAAGTCTCCATTTTTATCAGTTTCTTCTATGTACATTAGAATGTGTTGTGGCACGAGCTGCATATTCCTGTGAAAACCCCAATGGAAGTAAGCAAGTATTTCTGTAGATGCATTTGTATAGCCATTTTTTGTCTTACGGTTTTAGGTGATCTACATAGTATTCCAATGACTGCTTTGTCCAAGATGTAAAATCCGCTCAACCATTGTAAAGTTGCTTCTATACAATACTGTCGATTACTATACCTTTTTCTTGTTATTCGTCGTATCTTTAAATAACGAAAGAGGTTTCTAAATGTACCACGTTTTACATAATCATTGCCTAGTAATATTGCAGCTAATGGCAGTGTAGATT
>NW_025106761.1:0-49021 GCF_013123115.1 Colletes gigas
AAGGAATTATTCGCGAGTTATCGTATCGAGCCAGTCGGTACACGACCGAGCTCTGTAATCAGACTTCATTTAATTCGGAATAGACTCGAAGTAATTCGAGTGCTTCCGGGGAAACGATCCATAAACAGGTGTGGGAAGAAACCCTGAGTGGAATCAATCGTTTCCCCAGGGATAGAGGGCTAACTCATCCCAATTTATAGGTGCGAGGTTCTTCGCGCTTTTCTTAGTGCACGACTCCATAATCCAGGTGTGGGAAAAAACCCTGAGTGGAATCATCGTGCACTAGAGGATCGAGGTACAAACTCCTTCCTCCAATTGACTGTCAGAAACGGCTTCGAACCCACCATACAGGGGTGAATAATACCCTGGGTGGATTTGCCGTCTTCCAGTCGAAGCGGGACACATTTTTAAACCCCAGCTATCGGCGAAAGCTAGGACACGTCCCAAAATCGCCAGGGAGTACGGTCCCTGCGCGTAGGACGGAGACTCCGACAAGCAACGTGGTCTCAGGCCCAACCGTAAGTCGACCTAAGGGCGCCGTTGACAAGCCTGCACCACACAGTGCCGTACGCACTTACGAAGGCGGTGAAGGGCCGGGGACCGGCTGAAAGGTTGGAGCCTTACAACCTCCCTCCGATCACCTTCTCCTGCGACAGTCATAAATCACAGTCAGAAATTGCAGTCGTGAAATTAGACGAGCAGAAATCTCGTACACGACAATAATAAGCAAGCGATTCCCGATTTAACGGGAACGCTCACACATACAGTCCACTAGCTTAGCTGCGCATCGCGGCGGCTGAGATCCCCGCTCCTGGGTGCGACAAGCACAGACCAGACGAGCGCGGAAGAAAGTAAGACACACAGCGTGACTCACGTTCACAGGTATTTAACGCCTATTCGTGTCTCTTTCTGTTACAGGTTTACCAAACAGGATTAACTGCAGCGGCGTCTGGCCGGGCAGACAATTCGTATTACATAATTTCTGTTTCCAAAAGTTTACCAATAAACGGCTTAGTCGAGTCATTCGACTAAGCGAAAATTAAATTGAAAATCTTGTATTCTTTTCCCGACGTTCCTTCCCTCACGATCCGGACCACCGTTAGGCGAGGTTTTTTTCAAACCTACTCCCCCTAACATAAGGTCCTTCGAGCCGGATCAAACGAGGTTGATTGGAACGGGAAAAGGTGACTGCCTTTGCACGTGACGAAATTACCACGTAAGAGTTGAATCGAGTTGATTAATCCTCGACAAACTCGCTATGACGTTATCCGAGTCCATGTCGCGTGCCGACATTGAGGATCAGCTCATGGAGTTAACAGACGAGTTCGATCGTCTTAGATCCGTGAGCATAAATCTCAAAAAAATGGGCAGAGCTAAATTCACGGAGAAACTCCTCCAAGAAAAGCTCGACTACGCCGGGCGAACATGGCGGGATGTCCGCACCATGTATGCGAACGTGCGGAAGATGATTCCCGCCGCAAAAAGGCAAGCCTATACGCTTTTTAAGCCAGGCTACCTCCTCGGCGTGGAAAACGAATTCCAGGAATTCCAGGATTTCGTAACCGCCGAGCTGACACGAATCGCTGCTGAATCGAGACCACCGGCACCGGAGGTCCAGCAATTCAGCATGCCCATTGAGCTCCCCAAGCAAAGATTGCCTAAATTCGGAGGGGATCCTCGGGAATGGGAACATTTCGAGGATCTATTTACCACCGGGGTGATGAACAATGCGCCGTTATCAGACGTACAGAAATTGTACCATCTGAACGCATGCTTGGAAGGACCAGCTCTCGCGACGATTTCGTCGCTCGAGATTGTCGGACGTAACTTCCCCGAAACGTGGAGAATGCTCAAGGATAAATACGGGCTTCCACGCATGGTCACGGGAAGGTTGCTGGACAAACTATTTTCGCTGAAGCAGATTGAATTCAACGATCTAGCCAGCATGCAGCAGGCCACTGTGGAATGCACAGAGACTCTAGCTGCATTAAGAAAAAGGGGCACGTCCGAACAGCTAGTAGAATGGATGCTAGCGTACTGGACGATACAACATTTCACTCCGAAATTGGAGCTGGAATGGCAGAGATCGCTCGGCCTCTCGACTAACTACCCGATGTTCGAGGATGTCCGAATCTTCGTCGATCATCACGCGCAAGCTCTGCTTTCGATGAAAGAGGACCGTCGAGAGGCAGCTCTCGCCCCGGAAACAATGCCGCATGCCGAAGCCCATCGACGCTCGACCAAAAAGCGTCGCTTCGAAGCCGCTGGCAAGCCATAACGTCGTTATGGGAACCGACTCGGCCCCAAACCTGAGACGCTCAAGTTCCGCAAACGACAGGCGAACCAAACAAATGCGGATGCCAGTATGCGGATTCTGCACTGGGGCACACAGTCTGCCTCAATGCACCAATTTTCAAGTGCTGACGCCAAAAATGCGTCACCACTACGTGCAGAACCGCATGGCCTGTGCGCTATGCCTCGCATTTTCTCATACGGTATCACAATGTCAGAGACCCCAGGTATGCCATCGGTGTAGGGGGAAGCATCATACCCTCCTGCACTATGATGAACTGCGGAAACAAAATAATCCGAGGCCGCAGGCGCAAAGTGCATACGGCCAACGTGACGAGAGCGATTACAACGCTCATCCACGAAGTACGGCCGTATCGAAGCCGAAAGGAAAACCTTCGACTTCGAAGGCCTACAAGAAATCGGCCTCGACATCACACTGTACCGCGCTCGGTACAGGCGCACCGAGGACCGTGCTGCTAGCCACGGCACGAGTACGCGTGTTCGGAGAGAACGGTGCATCGCGAATCGCGCGAGCACTGTTAGACCAAGGATCGGAGACGTCATTCGTCTCCGCAGGTCTGGCAAACGACCTCCGATTGAAACGCGTGCGTACCCCAGCCACGGTATCGGGCTTGGGGGGCGGCCAGACGCAGCAAATAAAATATAGCGTCGGTTTAAACCTCGGCTCGATAAACGAGTCGAAACCGATATGTGTCGCTCAAGCGTACGTCGTGCCGAAAATCACGACCTACCGCAACACGTTGGCGAACGCGCGTGTTTACAGTGCGTTCCGAGGTTTACCGTTAGCCGATCCAGAAGCCAGGGCCGATCCTACGATCGAAATTCTGGTCGGAGCGGATTTATATGCTCAGGTGATTCGTTCGGGCTTCCGACGAGGGGCGAATGATGGTCCGATCGCCCAAGAAACGGCGTTTGGCTGGGTTATATCCGGCCCTATACACGTTGAAGGCGACGGCCGGAATACGGTAAGAACGCTGCATTGCACCGTTCTCGAATCGCTGGATTACGCAATTCGACGATTCTGGGAAACCGAAGAAATCCCCACGACCTCGGTGCGGTCCAAGGCGGAAAAAGAGTGCGAAGCACTCTTCCGAAGAACCGTCGAACGGGACAAAACCGGACGGTTTATAGTCCGATTGCCCTTGAATCACCCGAGACCGGACGAAGCGTTAGGACACTCGTTCCACATAGCGCTGTCCGCTCTCGCGAGGATGAGGCGTAAACTGGAGGCGGATACGACCCTCGACAGAGAATACTCTGAGTTCCTCGCGGAGTACGAGTCCTTAGGTCACATGACTCGGCTTGAGCCGATTGACCAGTATCGACTGTACATTCCGCATCGAGCGGTCGTACGCACGGAAAGTGCGACGACCAAACTGCGAGTTGTGTTCAATGCAACCAGCAGAACGGTCAGAGGGCGATCCCTAAACGACGTCCTGCATGTCGGACCAAAATTACAGAACGATATCACCTCGGTTTTAACGAGGTGGCGTCTGTATGAGTACGTTCTGGTGGCAGATATCGAGAAGATGTTTCGGCAAATCCTCGTCGCCCCACAGGACCGTCGTTTCCAATGCATCGTATGGCGCGCGTCAAACGACGAAAAGCTCAAAGCTTTCGAATTGAATACCGTAACATACGGTACGGCGTGCGCCCCATATTTAGCGATGCGTACCCTCCTCGAATTAAAGGAGCAGGATGGAGAGAGGTATCCTCTCGCCGCTCCGATCCTCGAGAGGTACATATACGTCGACGACGTATTTATGGGAGCGTCCAACAAAACCCTGCTAGAGAAAATTCGCAAGCAAGTCTGCGATCTCCTGCAGGGCGGTGGGTTCAAGTTGAGGAAATGGGCTGGAAACTCCGCGAAATTATTGCGAAACATCCCCCAAGGTGCTCACTCCCACGCCGTAGACCTCACTCTGTTCGACGATTCCGAACTAAAAGTGCTTGGTCTACGATGGATCCCATCCGGAGACTACTTCCATTTCGATCTGCAACGGTTTCAACCGTCTGCGTTACCGATGACAAAAAGAAATTTGTTCTCGGAGATCGCGAAGCTCTTCGATCCCCTCGGCTGGTTATCACCAGTCGTAATCCGTGCAAAAATTCTGATGCAGTCCCAATGGCTGGAGAAAATCCAGTGGGACGACCAAATTTCCACGGACACGCAAAAAACGTGGAACACGTTTTGCAGGGATTGGAGCAGTCTCAAAGAACTAAAATTCCCGAGATGGATCCAATACGGAGCCGACGCAGTTACTGTGGAACTACACGGATTCTGCGATGCATCACTCGCTGCCTATTCGGCCGTCACTTACTTACGGGTGACGACGAAAAATAATGACGTGTTTACGACATTAATCATGGCAAAGACACGAGTGGCTCCGATAAAAACACAGTCTATCCCCGTCCTGGAATTGAATGGGGCTGTGTTACTTTCCGAGCTCATAGTGCACGTGAAACGGTCATTCCCCATAGAAATGAGCCGCATAATCTGCTGGACAGATTCCACGATTGCACTCGCTTGGTTGAAAAAGCATGCGTCGACATGGAAGGTTGTGATAGCCAACCGTGTGTCAAAAATTCAGACCATGCTCCCAAAAGCTGAATGGCGGCACGTTCCCACGCGCTTCAACCCAGCGGATCTGAATTCGCGAGGTGTAGACGCCGCAGAACTCATTCAGTCCGAATTATGGATTTCCGGGCCGAAATGGCTTCGACAATCAGAGGAAAATTGGCCGAAATCGCCAGCCTCGCTCGAGACCGAGGAGGGTAAACGCGTATCGCATACCCTCGTGGCCACTCCGGAAAAGGAATGGAACTTAGTTTTCCGATTTTCCCAATGGAGTAAGCTACAACGTGTGACTGCCTATTGCCTCCGGTTCCGGAGGCCGGCGGTCGGAGAACGAAGGTCATTCGATGCAAAAGTTGTCGAAGCAGCGGAAATCCAGCGTGCAACGGAAAGAATTGCACGCTACTTACAGCGTACGCATTTCGCAGAAGAGTACCGGTGCTTGAAAAAGCGCAAGGGAATCCCTGCGACATCGCCCACGCAACACGAGCGGCGGGATTACGCCCGCAGGAGGCGGAACCGGGGGCCCGCTCGACCCGTAACGGTCAGCCGCCCCCGAAACCGGAACCACCAGGCCCCACAGCCGCACCAACGACCACGTCGCCGGGAACCGGATTCGGCCCTCGGGGAGGTCCTCCTGACCACCCTCCGGTTGCTGGAGGACGAAAGGGCCCAGGCACGCCGCTGAGTAAGTACAGTTAAACTTTTACAATAGAAAGTTGTTGAAAGTGTACTTCTACCTTCTCTACGGGCTTTACGCGACGTGACCGCGACCTACGCCTCCCATTCTTGTTGCACGGACCGTGCAAGGGGGGCGGTATGTTTAAATATCGATTAAAATGCGATAGTTAATTTAAATCCGAAACAATTCGTTACCCGGTTTGTTTTCGGTTACGCGACCGACCAGGAAGATTCTAGGTCGACGCGTCCGCTATTCAAAATATTAGAGGACAGAAAACACGGTTCTCGAGGTTTTCTGCAAAGTCACGCGAACGATTAATTAACGTTCAATTTTGAAACAAGCGGTTTAAACGCCCGAGTTTAGAGAAGGTACGAAAACTATATAATAGACAGAGACGGACGAGAGACACGGCGACAGCGCCGCGTGACGGAAGACTCTCCCCACTCACGCGCTCACTTTTGGCAGCTCGTGCTCGTCCGTCACTCGCTATCAAACCACTGCCACGAGCACTTCGGTATACGAACACGCTCAGCAGTCGCATAACAGAATAATTCGAGCAATCCGACCCGAGTCGAGTTCTTCGACTACCCTCGGAGTTGCAAAGGAATTATTCGCGAGTTATCGTATCGAGCCAGTCGGTACACGACCGAGCTCTGTAAGCAGACTTATTTAATTCGGAATAGACTCGAAGTAATTCGAGTGCTTCCGGGGAATCGATCCATAAACAGGTGTGGGAAGAAACCCTGAGTGGAATCAATCGTTTCCCCAGGGATAGAGGGCTAAGCTCATCCCAATTTATAGGTGCGAGGTTCTTCGCACTTTTCTTAGTGCACGACTCCATAATCCAGGTGTGGGAAGAAACCCTGAGTGGAATCATCGTGCACTAGAGGATCGAGGTACAAACTCCTTCCTCCAATTGACTGTCAGAAACGGCTTCGAACCCACCATACAGGGGTGAATAATACCCTGGGTGGATTTGCCGTCTTCCAGTCGAAGCGGGACACTTTTTTAAACCCCAGCTATCGGCGAAAGCTAGGACACGTCTAAAAATCTCCAGGGAGTACGGTCCCTGTGCGTAGGACGGAGCATCCGACAAAGCAACGTGGTCTCAGGCCCAACCGTAAGTCGACCTAAGGGCGCCGTTGACAAGCCTGCACCACACAGTGCCGTACGCACTTACGAAGGCGGTGAAGGGCCGGGGACCGGCTGAAAGGTTGGAGCCTTACAACCTCCCTCCGATCACCTTTTCCTGCGACAGTCATACATCAAAGTCATAAATTGCAGTCAGAAATTGCAGTCGTGAAATTAGACGAGCAGAAATCTCGTACACGACAATAATAAGCAAGCGATTCCCGATTTAACGGGAACGCTCACACATACAGTCCACTAGCTTAGCTGCGCATCGCGGCGGCTGAGATCCCCGCTCCTGGGTGCGACAAGCACAGACCAGACGAGCGCGGAAGAAAGTAAGACACACAGCGTGACTCACGTTCACAGGTATTTAACGCCTATTCGTGTCTCTTTCTGTTACAGGTTTACCAAACAGGATTAATTGCAGCGGCGTCTGGCCGGGCAGACCATCCTTACCTAATTTTGGTTTACAAACGTTTCCAAATAAAAGGCTTAGTCGAGTCATTCGACTAAGCGAAAATTAAATTGCAAACTTGTATTCTTTTCTCGACGTTCCTTCCCTCACGATCCGGACCACCGTTAGGCGAGGTTTTTTCAAACCTACTCCCCCTAACAAATGTATTAAATTGTAAATAACGGTAGTACAGTAATACCAAACATATGATTAATTATTTCATATAAGTAACCTGATCTGTTTAAATAACGCGTTAATTCTTTAATAAGAAACGGCGGTTAAATTCTCGCGTGATCTGTAGAAAAAAGGGGACATTTATTATACGGTGTTATCCTCAGTTTACGCGACATTCCAGAGCCTCCTCTGCGGCGTAACATGCTTCGGGAGCAATACCGTGTAGAAAAAATCCAAATTTACCTTCGATAATAGTCACGCGATCGGCCCAGTAACGGCTCCATGAGAACCGGTATTACTACGCCGAAATAACAGAGAGGATACAAAATTAATACGAGACAGACAATTTCCCCTCTCGCGACCGCGGACAAGAGGGTCTGTCTCTGCGATCACTTGCTATCTGGTTCTCGACGAGTTCGCATCATCTAAGCCGACCTCGTCCAACACCGCGATCACTATATTCGTTCAATTAAATCCGTTTAATTGGATCGTTGCACCACAGAACCGAAACGGAACGAAATTAAGACTGTGGTAAATTCGAAAGAATTAGACCTAGTCGAATTTCGTACCTCACGGTTTCGTGAGTTAAGTGATCGTTGTGTTAACAGAACCATTCTGGAAGCGAACTGTATTAGAATTGAAACAATTTACAATTAACAACCGGTGGCTGACAATAATCGTTTCTGCACTTCGATAGTGTTCGATTATCTCCAACGTTGCGTCAAATTGTTTCAAAGCGCGAACGATTTCCCACATTAACAACCGGTGGCTGATAACAATCATCGTAACACTTAAATAGTGTTTGATTGTCGCCACCGTTGTGTGGAAGACACGTACCGCTGTAATCAGCTGTCGTGTAACGAGAACCGAGAAAACTTCTCGGTTCTCCTTGACTTTTGTACGATTCGAACACTCCTATAGGGGCCTTTTGGCGCATACCCACAGTGGGATCGTCGTTTCCCAAAGTCGCATTTCAGTTCGAGAACCACCCCCATAGGGGCCTTATTTGGCGCATTCCCTGGGTGCTTTCGGCTGAATTCGATTGGCTCGAACGTCGGTTGTGGATCACCAGTGTGTACGGACACTCGGTGTAGAGCGACGTTCAAAGGGCACCGTGGTGTAAGCACCTTAACCTTCGGACGCTTCTAGCGCAGTTAAGGGCTTGCATCACACCGGTCCCGTACAGACCAGGAAACGACGCGGAATCACGGAGTGGACAACTTTTGGAGCCTTACAACCTCCACCTGTTGTCACCTCCTGCAAAAATCAAGCCCGCAGCATTGGGAAGATCGAGGCTCAAATCTTGTCTTCCCCATCTGCTGTTAAAAATTTTCCAGAACTGCAGTCGAACGTTTCTCGATCACACGAGAAACGTTCAATAATACAGTCCACTAGAACAGTTGCTTATCGCTGTGTAGGAATCCCGCTCCTGTTTATCATAAACAGAGTAAGGAGCGTGTGGATTGAAGCGAATCAGACAACGCGACGAGCGTTGTCAAATATTTACAGCCAAATTTCGGTCTCTTTTTGTTACAGAAGGCCGAGAAGAGAGCCGTAGTGGCCAGAAACCACGGCCAGGTTTTTTTTTCTCGAGCCAGCCAACAGGCTCGAGTTTTTCCTGGCAACTTTAAAATAAATTTCTTAATTTTACTTTATTTAATTTTGTTTTTTTTCTTTAAATTTTCAAATTTTAAATAAACCGTCTAGTCAATTGACTAGGCGAAAGAAATTTATAAGTGTACAGATTCACTTTCCCACACATTCCCACTCCCTCGTAATTCGGACTCCTCGTTAAAGGGTGAGAGCGACAACAACTCGCACCTATTTTAACAACATGCTATTATATTATAACACTACATTATCGAATGTGTTGGTTAAATATCTAAGTAATGGACCAATGACACTTAATGTTTAGGATGTTAAACCCTTATTCTGTAAAAGTAAACCGTATTTTAAATTTTTGAATGTAAAAGCTAGAAGAGAACTCTTTTTATACAAAATAAATTAAATTGTCTTACATAGAAGTCTACTTATGATTTCTATTGAAATGTGATCTTAAAATAAAAGACGCAGCAAGTGGTGAAACCACTGCGACGGCTGAAAATAAAGGCAAATTTCAACAATTTTTTGGACATTACAATGAAACTTCTTCTGATAAATGTTTAATGTCTTCGAAAGTACATTTCTTGAATTACTTCTTGTCAAAATTTCGTATAACAATATTAATTGTTATAACCATAATAGGAACCAGCGTGAGAGGCTTCCAAAAATTTCTTAGAAACGGGCGGACGTGTAATTTTTCATTGCAAGTTGTGAAACATGAAATCATGCAATTTTCTTAAAATGTAGGACGGTAGCTTCAGTTGCACGTACAAATTTTTAAAAATAATTATTTATTATAAAATATTTAAACTTTGAAGGAAATATTTTCAAAAACCTGTAACCAAATCAATATTTCTTTTAACACCACGTCGAAACTAATTATTCCATCGAAAATTCCGTACGTGCAACTGAAGAAAATAGTATTAAGAATCACCACACAAAATTTTAAGTAAATCGGATGAAAATTGACTGCGTTATTGAGACACGCAGTTTGAAAAGTGTGGTTTTGAGAAAAACGTGTTTAAAAAGTTTTGCACCAGATTATCTAAGAAATAACATTGGAGTTTTTAAACTTTCTAAAGGGGATCTACTTCAGGACCCAAAACCGTATCTTCTGTAGAAAGATCATCCTCATCTCTTTCATTTATATCTCCTTTTTCCTTCGACCCAATGTCATGTGTCGCTGTTTGTGTCAATATGCATAGCCTGTGATCCAATTTTAATATCATGGACCTTCATGATTTGTAATAATCCTGAATAGCTATTGTTAAATTGGTTTACGGCTAAATAAGTTGCCATTTGAACCACTTTAGTCGTGTATCGGGACATTCTAAGTACTCTTCATTCACACAATTATCTCGATGAAAATACTTCCTATTCATATAAAACCATTACCACAGTAGAAATAATAAAAGAGTTTCAAAATAAATGTTCAAAAGTAAAGAACAGTTAATTTCAAGCATTAGGCATATTACATCTTGTACATCTAAATGCATTTTTGCAAATTTTACTTTAATATTTTAGGGAGTCATTCTTAAAGAGACTATTGAAAAGAGATAATACAAAAATTTCAATTTTCCCAATCTGTCACAGTGATTTCTACCCCTTAAATTCAAACCCTTTTCATTTCTCCAAATTACAGATTTAAAAATAATTTAGATATTTACAAAAAAATGATAACAGATTTAAAATATTTCATCAAATTTAAACATTAGAGATACACAGTATTAATAAAAGATAATATTAATACTATTGTGACACTCTTACTTGATTATAATATTAATACAGATACTTTGATTATTAATTTATTAAGACATAAAGTTAATAAAGTCCCAGTAGATCATAAACATTTTAAAGAGCATACAACTTCATAAAATATTTTATTAGTGATGGAAATAATTTGAGTAATCTGAACGTTATAGCTACAACTATATCTTTAGTTAAGGAATTACAGATTCAATTTAGGAGTAGTCCAACTAATAATATTAAGTTCTATGTTAAGACATTTGTTAATAAATATAGATATAATATTGATGATTTACTCAGATTTATTAAAGTAACTAGGCCAAATGGGAAAAATATTGAGATATTTATGTGTTTAAATATCGCGTCAATTCGACGTGCAAGAATAGTAGAATATTATTCGTCACCCGGTATTGTTTTTCTGCGTATGTAACATACTCGAGAATGTTCGGCTCTCATGTCCGCTACGCGTAAACAAGACCGGATACAAAAACGGTCACATACGGATTTCTTCGAAACATCACGCGATCGACCAAACTACGCAGAATTTCAAGCTAACGTTTCGAAACGCGTAAGATAGAAAAGGAAAGACAATCGAAAGATAGACAAAGACAAACTCAAATTCGGCTACAGCGCCGCCAGTCGGAAATCGCTCTCCGAATTTGACTCTCCTTGTTAAGCGAATCACTCTTGATTTGAAACGGCCGAGAGCAGATGGGCATACGATCCCGCTCCTCCGTATATACCAATTAGAACGAATAGTGTAGAGCTTGTCGTTCTTTCGAGCCAGTTAAGAACGTGGTGAAGAAGGTGCAGTGCGAGAACGGATTGGGGTCCGATCCGGTAACGCCAATACTTCCGCTACACGTTTTAACTGGAGTTAAAAAGAGTCGGAAACGCAAAGAAGTGCAGTACATAAACGGATTGGGATACCATCCGGTACCAACGACACTTCCGTTTATAAAGAGGAATCTCGTGGGTTATATCCGAAAGTTTCTAGTTCAGCTGTGGGAAAAGCCCACCTAAGACTGAAAAAAGATACGTATCGTTGGACCGATCGGTCGTATTCGAAGTTTCGAATTTGACCTACGAACCTCCCTTGACTGTCGAACGGTTAAAACCCCACCTAGACGGACCACGTGGTGTATTCCGTGGGTGGACTTGCCGCCCTCCAGTCGGTGCTAGGAATTTTAATTACGTGTCCAGCATCAGGCGACCTGCTGAAGCGGTATTTCGAAAATACGCCAACGTGTGCGTGGAATACCGCTCAAGAGCAACAGTGGGAAACGTACGCTAATCGTAAGTCGTTGCGAACGCAGACAAGGTACAGTCCCACACCGTACACGTACGGATTACGAGGACGGTAAGAAACCGAGGATTCGACAACATTTGGAGCCTTACAACCTCCATCTGTTGCCCTTTCCTACGACGGTCGAGATCCCGCAGTATAGGAAGAATCGAGGTATAATCTCGTCTTCCTTAGAACTGCAATCAAACGTTTCCTGATTTAAAGGGAACATAAATAAATACAGTCCACCTGTTTCGCCTCGTAACGCAGCGGCAGAGAATCCCCGCTCCTGAGTGCGACAAGCACAGCTAGGAGCGCGAGAACTTCAGAACGAGACGGAAAACGTGACTAACGTTACCGTGTATTTACACCAAGTTCCGTCCTTTTTGTTACAGAGAAGAGTGAGGCCAGCCGACGACTCGTCAAACGAGAGGCGGATTAACGCGCCAGAGGACGAGCCAATGATTTTTAATTTTTATTTTTAATTGTTAAATGCGGCAAACGGCCAAACAGTCTATTTTTCTTTCTGTAAATTTTGTTCTGTTTTATTTTTGATTATTACAAGTTCGTTTCTCATTTCGTTTGTTTTGTTTTGGTTCCTTTTTTTCAAATAAACGGCGTCGTCGAAAATCGACGGCGCGAAAATACAATTGAAACAAACGACTTACTTTTCCTACGTCCTACTCCTTCGTAATCCGGACACCCGTTAGACGAGGTTCTCAAATAAATATTTGAGCCCTCCAAATTCTAACATTATGAATATGAAGATACTGGTAAAAATATTCTTTTTATCTTTATATATGTCTGTCTTTATATCTTGTGTATTGGATTATATAGATTCAGATTCTTTTACTGATAAATTACAAATAAACTGAAGTATTTTATAGGACTTGTCAAAAACGTTTTTCATTTTTCTATAAATTTGTTCACGAAACAACCTATTAAATTAAGTTGCATGCATGCATAAGAGATAAACTGTATAAAGACTTTTGAAGCATGAGAGATGAAACTTACAGAGATCTTTATAGATCATTTTTGAACAAAATGTTGACTTAAATGTTAAGACTTACCTTTTGTAAAAGCCGGCGATATCGACTGTGTAAATCGTCTTATGTTCGTGTCCTGTGAAGTCAAACACGTGCTCGATTTAGGTTATGTACGGTCCTCACGTGCCACTTTCTCGATGTATACTTTTACATCAAAATTTTCGACCAGCATCGCATCCTCGTCGCCAAATTGTAGTGTCCTTGAATTCGAGAGACTGGTTAAGTGCAAATCTTTGTTGATCGTCTACCCTCAACTTTATTAACAACTCGTGAATGCAGGACAATCTTCGTGTATCTAGAGACGCGGTAGCGTCTCGACGCCAAGTACATGAAAGACACCCTGTATACAAGATATCGATCGACTGTCGCTACCGCTATCCTTTACTCGTCGCCAGGCTATTCTGAAACTTATTTCAATAATATCTCATCACCCCTGCAATATTTTTTAAATTTAAAGGCATTTTTCTTATGTAAACCGCATATAAGCTTTCGAATAAGACCAATTCCAAAAAAATCGGTCCACGCATGCTAGAGATATCGTAATATCGTCTCATTGAAATTGTCAGAAATGGTATAAGAGATAAGAGAAAATTTTTCTTCTTGAGTCGAAAATTTGTCGTCGTCGACATAATACGTATACACACACACCTATCAGTTTCGCACACATGTTTCGTTCGTCGACTCTTGGGATCATTCCGCTGTCGTCGTCTCTTATAACAAATTCAACCGAACAATCGAGAGAAAGGACTTTTTCTGAAATTTTCTACTAAAACCTGTATAGAAATTAGGTTGGTGCATAGTTAAACTGAAAGACTTGTTAGCAAAGAATGATTCAAACAAAAAAAAATGATTAGTTGATTAGGAAAACTTGATTTATTCATCATCAAACCTTAACTACCCCATCTTGTCCCACCTTCCCCTACAAGCTCAACCTAATAGTCGGGATTGCGGAGTTGTTGCGAGTGCATTTGCTGTTTCATTATTATTCATCAATAAATTACCTGACAAAGTAACGTACAATCATGCGTTAATGCGTCAACATTTGATCCAAATGTTTCGATCTAATCGTCTGGAAGATTTTCCATGCATTCAGGATAAATAAACAATTAATACGTGTGTATGAATATGAATTTGCAAATAATAGTACAATTAACCTTTGAAAAAAGAAGTGAGATCCCCTCAAAAACTTCAAAAAAGTAAAAAAATTACGCCAAGTACATCAAATCAAGTAAATCACAAAACATAGAAGATAATAATAATTACAAAATTAAAAAAAGATGTGAAATCAAAATGAGCTGCCAGTACATAAAGATGCTTTCCAATTACGCTTTAGATGACACAGCTACATATGCACAGCTCAAATTCCATTACCCATAATGGCTATTTATACAAAGAAAAAATGTATTAAATAATATTAAGCAGATATATTTTTATACAAATAAATATTTTAATACGAATAAATATTTTATTCAAAATACTTGGCGCTGCGAAACCGAAAAAATGTTAATTGTCTTACAATTAGTATTAATAATTTACAATTACTCCCTTACAATCTAAAATACATAAACATATACATACATATATTAGAAACGCAGTCAGATTTATTCTACATATATTTAATTCTAATATAATACGTAGCATATGCACACGCACACACACAGTTACGAACGCACCCACAAGAACGAAAAAGATTGATCCAATTTATACACGTTTATTCAGTTTAGCAACACCAATTCGGGGCGCAGCGCCAAGTATTTTGAATAAAATATTTATTCGTATTAAAATATTTATTTGTATAAAAATATATCTGCTTAATATTATTTAATACATTTTTTCTTTGTATAAATAGCCATTATGGGTAATGGAATTTGAGCTGTGCATATGTAGCTGTGTCATCTAAAGCGTAATTGGAAAGCATCTTTATGTACTGGCAGCTCATTTTGATTTCACATCTTTTTTTAATTTTGTAATTATTATTATCTTCTATGTTTTGTGATTTACTTGATTTGATGTACTTGGCGTAATTTTTTTACTTTTTTGAAGTTTTTGAGGGGTCTAACTATACGCTCCCACACCTACTTCGTTGTCAATAAATAATTACAATTCACCATATATTTCTTTGATTTGATATTACACTCGGTTTTTCACACGCGTCTGCACTCGATGAGTCTAACCGAGGACCTGTCGGGATTCCCCGAAGAAGATACTTTCATCGCGAAGAAAGCAGAAGGACGCGGACGCGATCCCGCCGTGCTGCACTGTGTGCATAACCTTAAGGCTGGTTTACGCGTGCTAAATAACCCCAATTCGATGCATTGACGCATCGTTGTTAATAGTGTTACACTAACACGTGAACATAGGTTTAATGCACATAGCGCCACAACGGGAATTAATTGAAACCCGTCAGTGTTGTTTGCGTGCTGGAGCTGTCGTTAAAGACGTCAGAGGGAAAATGTCAAACCATAGAGGTAGATCAAAAACATTTATCTCTAAAATATATGCCAAATCTGTTAAGAAACAGAAAAGTAAATTACGATGGCGAATATGATCCCTCTAACGTCATATAACGACGATGATTTCCGTTGCGTCGCGTAACATTTATTTTATAGTATTACAAGAGTAGTATAATTTGGCATTTGCCTTGTGGGGTCCCGTGGAAGATCGATGGGAAAGGAGAGGAGAGGAGAGCGTTTCGTTCTGGGTCTGCTAGTGGGGGACTCGTTAGTAATAGATCCTAGCAGACCTTGCCTTAGTAGTTAGTCGAGGAACGTATATATACAAACGAAAGGTCGAGCGCTTGCGAGAGAAACTGTCCCTCTGGTGGCGAGTACGGGAGGCGATGGACCCCACAGCCTTAACGCTACAAAAAGCCATTAGCGGAGTGGCTTTAGAAACACCGTTGATTAAAACGAAGCGTTACAATGGCCGTTGTAAGGGGCCCGCGATCTGGTCCCGACCGTTGGGCCAGGTTTTCCCCTGGTACCTGAAACCCGCTGTACACCCACGCGAACACGAAACGCAGAAGTAGCACCAATCCAGAAAGGGACGTGCTCTAATTGGCTGATGACTGACTTCTTGCAATAGCATGTAAAACACAACATTGTACATTACAATATAAATATAATTTTCAACTCGAACGAGAGATACGATTTTCGCATCGAACAACTTTGACACACGAAGAGACGACGAGCAACGAGAAGTCAACAAATCTATGGATCCAGTTCACCACTTCATCACTCGCATATCAACGACGACGTACGAGAAGAGAGCTCGCAACTAACATTGCGCCCGAGTGCTCGGTAATCTCTCTGTTGTACGATGTGGATAGCTTCGTCTACGTCAGATGGCGTGGGTTAGGCTGTCGTTACAGAGCATACGTTTCCCGTACGACATCGCGATAAACGATTTTTTACATTTCCCTCCTGATGGAAGAGACCACCACCTTCTCGTGGTTTCCATTGAGCGGTATCCTGCACGTTATTCATGTTCACGTATCCATACAATTATTTTTTTTTATGCAATGTCGAGGCAAATCAAACGTATTGTTTGTCGTAACAAATTGAAATGGTTGTTTCAAGACATATCGAGAAAAATCATTATTAATCTTCCTCTGCAACAGTCAGTTGTTCTATTTTGTTCATATTATAAGAATAAGAACGCTCCTTATTGAAAAATGCTACAGCGTGCACGATACTGGCAAAGAGTGGACTCTCATTTTAATCTATTAATTTTCAATCTCAAAATATTTAGATTTTGACAAAATTGAAAGGAGTGATTATTTGCAATAATATTCCAGTCTTTCTTTTTTTTAGCAATGTTATTTCGAAATAACCTGGGTATATGTACCAGTGGCATGTTTTACACAACAATGGACTAGTATAGATTCCTGCTCCTTAGTATGCAGTGTACGGTCAGAACAGCGTCAACTTCTATTCAATTTCATTTGGTTAATTTCGTCATTGTTTTTGAAATTGCTAAACGAAGAGGACAAGTGTGACTGTACCCTAAAATTTGTTCAGATTTAAAAATTTTCTCCTGCTTTTAAAAAATGGCTGTACGGCAAAGATTGTACGACTTTCTGGTTTCTCATTGTTTTGAGGAATCGGAACCAAACAAATTCACATTGTGTTATTCTTATTTATTTTTCTGATACAAAGTCAAACACCGCAGCTTGGCTTGTGTCTTTCTAAAAACTGAAACTTAACCACACTTTTACAGCTGTGAGATTTCGATTTATTATATATGTATATGAATCTTCAAAAAGCGCCCAGGTTGAAATTTCGAGAAATGTAAGCGACGCCAGTCACGACTACCGTTGTCGTTCGCCGACAATAAATTTACATAAATTTATATAAAGTCGAAAATATAAATTTTAATACTATACATTATATCTACGGTGTCAGAAATTTATTGCAATTTTCGGTGTATTTTTGTTTAAATTTGCCATTTGTCCAATGTTTGTATTTTTAATTTGATTTTTGTAAATTCTGTTTAGTACTATAGTACCTTTTAAAGTGCAAAATAATTTGTTTACAATATTGACATGAAAACCATTATTAAAACGACAAAATTAATATAATAGATGTTAATAGATGTATAATAGACGAGAGTGTTTTTTTTAATATATTCGAGAGATAAGAATTTGTTTTTTTTTATATATTTTATATTTTGTTTTAAAAAATAAAGAAAAAATGTTACACAAATTGCGAGGTTATCAATTTTTTCCCCAAACATCCATACTCGAGTTACTCCAAAATTTAAAAAAATGTCATTGTACGATCTATATTTGCTGAGATAAAGGTATGTTCAATGCTCAGAAGCGAGTTTTTAATCTGTGAAAATCGCAGCCGGTGGAGTTACTTACTTTTTTCAATTTTCAAATATTTATTTTTTGATTAACCCTTTGTGAGTGAGACCGTTTTGCATAACATTATTTTAAAACATTTGTAGTATATGTTTTCAAGGTTATCTCAAGGTCATCTTATCTTTTGTTATCACAAACCCATATTTATTATCTCGGAATCATATTCAACGTAAAAAATTTTGTTTTAAAACATTTTTTTTCAAGTTCAATATTTTTTAAGATACGTAGTGAAATATCTTTTAAAATTTGTACTGATACCATATCTGGTAGGCTTATATCTGCAAATATTATTAGTAGCTTGAAATCCAGATTGTTTCGATATATCTCTCTGTCAAGTGTAATAGAGATAAAAATAGCTACTACATATTATCATATATATCGTCAATTCAGTTTACGTAGTAAGTGCAGTGGAATATTTAACAGTTTAAAAAAATAATTGAAAAAATTAATTTGTTATGGTTTGTGGTACCCTGAAAAAATATGTTCATCAAGTAGTACATTTTACCATATTGTTAAAAAATTTATGCAAAATGAACAAGTGAAAATAATGCAAATCGCATATTAGATGCAGTTGCACTTAAATATTTTAAGAAATATTGAACTTACGAAAAATATGTTTCACATCAAGGTTGTGGATTGTTTTACGTAGAATACGATTTCAAAAGAAAAGATGTGGGTTTATAATAAAAAAATGATGACCTTGAAATAACCTTGAAAACGTCCACGCATTAAAAGATCAGTAGTGCCATTTGACTCCACCTGAAATACTGAAGGACATGTGTCAGTTTGTTTTTTCTAAATCACATGTTTTACAGATTTTTGACAATCTCAACTTAAATGGGACACCTTGTATAAAACTTAAGTGCATAATAGTTACACTATTTTGGTTAAACTTAATTTCTACTTATTTTCTTTACCTGTCCACTAAATTCTGTCCACAACTGTGGATACGCTGGTTTTTGTAACGTTTGATTTATTATGAAAATTATATCAAACAATTTCAATTCGTTGTTTAAAAATAAAAATTTAAAATGTTTCGTTTAATTCTGTTTAATTTCTATAAAATTTTATAGCAAAAATCCGCGTTTGCATTAAAGTTACGGACAACAAATGTTACGTTACATCGAGCTCGAAATAATAAAAGTGTAGGTAATTACTATGTAGATTGCTTCTCCGATTAAAATGATTCAAGAAAAGTGGACAATGATAAATCGATACACAGAGTTGCCAGAAAAGCACCGCCGGGTGCACACGCACACATGCCAGATGCGCGTACGTGAGCTCGTAGAGTTTCGGAAAGTCGACAAAGGCAAACTGACGCATGCCCTCTTTCTCGATTCTCCGAAGCTGCCCGAAGTAATTTCGGATCGCCTCGTGGGAGTCGAGAGAGAAAGGCTCACATTTGCCTTCTCGCTCTAAACAACTGAAATCCGAGCTCCCGTCAACGGCATACTACGATTTAGATTCTCGAGCCGAGATTCTCGACTGCCCAGGCATTTTTACTTTCCGACCTATGTAGGCGCACATAAGCAAAGTACCCATAATGAAAAAAAAATTTTGTAAAATTTATTTTACGGAAATACACGTTTTAAGACCTCCTGATCATATTTTAATTATTGAAAAAAAAGAAATTTTTTTTATTAGTCCCATGTATGAGCGTGCATATGTTGTTGGATCCCGGGTTGCGGGATTAAGAACAACACTTTACTAGAGAGACTGGTGGTTTTATTCGATCGTTACGGCAAGTTCCGCACGTTAGTACAAACTACAGAGATCTGACTTGAGTCCAAAAATGTGCGTCGTTTATATATTTGAGGGTGACAATGGTGGCGTACGAAATGAGTAACCGGGTACAGGATGAGTAAGCGGGTACAGGAGGCTAGAAAGGCTGGAGTTTGGAACCTATGACTGGGATGTTTGTGTAAGGATGATTCTAGTGCGGTATCTATGTTGGCTTATGAGTTAGTCATACAACAATGTACATATATTATTAATACGATTTTTCAAAATCAAAATACTTTAAGATTGAAAATTAATAAATTAAAATGAGATTCCACTCTTTACCAGTATTGTGCACGCTGTGGTATTTTTCAATAAGAAGAGTTCTTACTTTTATAACATAAACAAAACAGTAGAATTAATAATTGCAGAAATTAATTAATAATGATTTTCCTCGATTGTTTTGAGATAACCGTATCAATTTGTTATGACAAACTAAATAGAACTAACTAGAAACAAAGGAAAAGTGATCCCGTTTGCCAGTTTAATACAAAGTATGGGTTGTATCTTAAATTTTAAAAGGACATAGTCGAATATTTTTAAAGGTACAAAACATAGCGTTTCATTGTAGAACAGTAACATAAGTTAGCAGGTAATGTCATAAAACTGTTTTTCCCAGCTTTATCCCTTTTTACCTGAAGTATAAGGTAAAAAGTACGAGCTACAAGGTACGACTATCCGAAAATCGTTCACATTTTATCAATGAAAAAGAAACGGCCTTTCCATCAGAGTTAGATACAAAATTTTGTTATTTCTGTGAAAACAGAACTGTCATTAGATGTAGGTGGTGCTTGAAATTGTTATGTTTTCACTGTTTTTACGAAAAGTACCATCCAGATTCATGTACTTCGTACATTGAAAATAACATATGTTAAATTCAATTTAAAAAAAAAAATATTCGAAGGTCAGACAAAAATATAATGTCACATTTAGTGTACGATTAAAATATGATTGAAAAAATAAAAAAAAGGATTTGTTTTGCAGGGTTTGAACCTGCAGAGCAGAAGAAGCTCGGAACTTGCAGGCAAATACCTTGTCATTCACGCCACGCTGGTTGTTGAATGTATTTCTATTTCTGAAGATAAGTATCTGTAATAACTTTATTAATATCTCAAAGTAAAACCTAACCCAAAATCGGGTACCATTCCAACTTTTCCTTGTTAGAACCGAGTTTTCAATTTGTCTTAGCGAAAATCGTAATCACATTTTGCACATTATTCTAAAACATTTGTGGTATTCGTTTTCAATGCGATTTAAGTAAGCATGTAATGTATAAGATTTCATTTAATTTTTTCTTTTCTAGTGAAGATAGAGAAAAAGTTTATATAATTTTTTTTATATGTAAGGCGTCGGGAAAAGGCGAGGCCCAAGCCGTGGCGCTGGCAAGGGACCGCGTCTGGCCTTCGTCCGTCAACACTCCCACCCCTACCGATGGGGGAGAAGGCTGACGACAAAGGCGTGGGTCTAGGCCCAGGACGGGCTCATTTGTTTTTCCGACGCTGAAAGAACGGGAATAAAGCATGTATACGAATACCCTACGTATTTCTTAATTCCTAATTCCATTCTACGCGTCTGTATAACATATATAAAATTTAATTCGTCCTAAGATTTATATGAAACATTTAAAAGATTTTTTATACATTATGCCTATACATATATCGGAACAACTATGAAACAAGAGGTATAATCATTATTATCCATGGACTGATTATAGTCAAAGTCTAACCGGACTTTGAAATGAGAACATAAAACTTAAATGTAAAGTTTCATTTAAATTCATTTAGCTATTTATACTCAATCGTAATAATAATATACATATGTGTGCTCATACATGGGAATAAAAAAAATTTCTTTTTTTTCAATAATTAAAATATGATCAGGAGGTCTTAAAACGTGTATTTCCGTAAAATAAATTTTACAAAATTTTTTTTTCATTATGGGTACTTTGCTTATGTGCGCCTACATAGGTCGGAAAGTAAAAATGCCTGGGCAGTCGAGAATCTCGGCTCGAGAATCCAAATCGTATGCCGTTGACGGGAGGTCGGATTTCAGTTGTTTAGAGCGAGAAGGCAAATGTGAGCCTTTCTCTCTCGACTCCCACGAGGCGATCCGAAATTACTTCGGGCAGCTTCGGAGAATCGAGAAAGAGGGCCATGCGTCAGTTTGCCTTTGTCGACTTTCCGAAACTCCACGAGCTCACGTACGCGTATCTGGCATGTGTGCGCGTGCACCCGGCGGTGCTTTTCTGGCATCTCTGTCGATACATATTCCGGGGTCTTGCGTAATACGCGATACAGCGCGATACTTCCTTGAACAGCTTATGCGATCTGATTCTTAATCGTATATTTATCAGCACTAAGCCATATTCACATAATCGTTTATCGTCGCTGATTCGAGTTAAAGGACGCAGTAATAATAGACGACCGTACGTTGCAACATCGTACCACACACGAGTTAGACGAGTAGACCTTTCACCACAGACGAGGTATAGGAATAGACCTATCACCTAATGTAATTTTTCGGCCGGAGTTTCTGGGGTCCCGGGACCCCATTACCATCTTCGTGTAACTCGCAACGTTATCAACAGATTCAGAAATTAACACAAGAGGAAGTGAGACAGAAAATAAAATTACATAAATTTTATTATTTTTTAACGGAATTAAAGCTGTAGGGTACACCATTGGACATTAATCGATTAATTTCATTGGAGTAATCAATCGATTAAGGGTATTTAACAATTTCAAGATTATTAAAATTCCTAAGGATGTATTTTATTGATACGTACACCGCAAATTCTCTATTTTTTATTTTAAATTGTAATACATCATTTATTAAAAAAATAACTCGGCAGAAACGTATTTGCGACTCGAAATCAGTTTAATCAGACTGTGCATCGGGGCCCCGGAAACTTCTCATTCCTCACTTTCGCACACTATGCCCACTTGCGTGTACGTGAGCTCGTTGAGTTTCGGAAGAGCCGAGAAGAACAGGCTGATACTCGCTTTCCTTCTCGCTCTTGCATCGCTGACGTCGCTTACATTTCTCGAAAGCAAGCCTGGCATCGCCACCCGTTCGAATCGTCAGTAAACGACAAAAGCCATCGTGACTGACAGACCTTACATTTCTCGAAATCGGACCTGGGCGCTTTTTGAAGATTCATTGACTTTCCATACGAAGCGACCATGCGTTATATACAAATACATGTTACACATGCTAGGAACTATTAGTTGTATAACTTTCGTCGTATATCTACTTTCTAATAACATGGGAAAATTTTTAAATATAAAAAAATGTAAGAATACTGTAGAATTTTTGCAATGGAGAATTATTGAAGGAAAATGAATTGATTATATACATATGTATATGTATATCGGACACATCCCTCGCAAACACGCTGCAAACATTAATGAGAACAAAACTGCTAATCTGTCCTTTTTAAAAACCCCGCAACTGATCTTTGACTCGCAACTCGTCCTCTTCATTTAGCAATTATAATTGTTATAAACTATTTATTGTTCACCAAGTATGACCACAGTCTCCCACATCCACCATTCAACGTTCACAGTCCAAAATCCCAACTACGCAGCCTCGCTGCCTCGGACACGTGCTTCACCGTTCTCTTCTCGAACCCAACTCGCTCCTCTCTATTCCCGCTCGCTCCCCTGTCCCTCCGCCTATATCCCATTCCTCATACCTCCGACGAATATCCCTAGACTCACTCTTAACATAATAAACGTAGGCTCATTAAAATTCGTAAAAATAACAAAGTTATAGCCATTTAGAGGGAAGAGTGCCCAACGGTTAATAATCATACCAGAAATATTAAATGCGTTTTTCTCGAAACCATATTTTCGAAATTGGCTGACATAATATCACAAATTCATATTGATTAATGGATTTGAAATTTATAGAGACATGCCTGTATGTTAGAAATTTTGCCTTTAACGGTTCTGGGGTAAGTCCTGTGCCGTTCCTCACAGTGCTCTTACCAGAAAGTCCCACGCCTTCCCCACTCCGTGGCCAGATCCTTCAGGACAAAGTCTTTATTTTTTCCAGCAGTACGACGTCAGGTCTCTTTTAACTACTCTCTCTCTCCATTCATAAACAATCAATGCCTCGACACGCGCTACCTGGAGACCCAACGCGGTCGTCCGCTATCGCGTCACCCGTTTCCAGGCCTGTTTAGTCTCATTCGCTCTTTAGGTCACATGCACCCAGTGATGCCAGAAAAGCACCGTCGGGTGCACACTCACACATGCTAGATACGCGTACGTGAGCTCGTGGAGTTTCGGAAAGACGACAAAGGCAAACTGACGCATGCCCTCTTTCTCGATTCTCCGAAGCTGCCCGAAGTAATTTCAGATCGCCTCGTGGGAGTCGAGAGAGAAAGGCTCACATTTGCCTTCTCGCTCTAAACAACTGAAATCCGACCTCCCGTCAACGGCATACGATTTGGATTCTCGAGCCGAGATTCTCGACTGCCCAGGCATTTTTACTTTCCGACCTATGTAGGCGCACATAAGCAAAGTACAGTGAAAACTCGATAAATGTCGCTACTCCGGGTCCGGTCAGCAACACTTACGGAATAGGAGAATCGTCTTTCGAATTTGATTGTAGTTTGCCGACGCTTCGAACGTAGAAAGAGTCAGTAGCTAAAGAAGAAAGAGGGACTGAAACTCGGATTTATCGCCCCAGTTTAAATATCCGCGTCAGTGTGACCACACTACTGCACAGAAGAAAGTTTTTTATTTTTTACTTTTTGTTAATAAAAATTTCACTATCATGTTGGGGAGATTTCTTTGATTAAAATGAGGCTAAACACGATATAAATCGGTCAATATTTGGTAGCATAATATTGAATTAAATATTGTACTTGCGAGTCTTTCTCTCTTTATTTATCCTTCTTGTGCTGTCCTTTTCTATGTTCGGAAATATCAAAGAACGACGCATCGAGGTGCTGGCTACATTTATCGAACGGGAGGTAGCTATTTTCAAACGGAACGGTTCCACCGTTTCGTAAGTGATCAAAAACTGCAACACTTATGAAATAGGGGGTTTCGTTAGCTACCACTGTTCGATAAATGTACCAATCCACTGACCTTGCGGAGATACGAGTACACAATATTTAATTCAATATTATGGTAACAAATATTGGCCGATTTATATCGTGTTTAGTCTCATTTTAATTAGAAAAATCTTCCCCACATGATAGAAAATTTTTATTAAAAAAAAGTAAAAAATAAAAAACATTCTTCTTGTACAGTAGTGTGGTCACACTGACAGGGACATTTAAACTAAGATGACGAAGGCAATAAAGATTTTTAAAGAAAGCCGCTACGTCTCCAGTTACACTTCGCCTCACTGGTTCAAGGGGGATCCCCCTAGTGGTGGGGATAAAAATGTATCATTTATGGAACAGCTCTTGAGGACATTTATCGAGTTTTCACTGTACATGAATCTGGATGGTACTTTTCGTAAAAACAGTGAAAACATAACAATTTCAAGCACCACCTACATCTAATGAAAGTTCTGTTTTCACAGAAATAACAAAATTTTGTATTTAACTCTGATGGAAAGGCCGCTTCATTTACATTGATAAAATGTGAACGATTTTCGGATAGTCGTACCTTGTAGCTCGTACTTTTTACCTTATACTTCAGGTAAAAAGGGATATAGCTGGGAAAAACAGTTTTATGACATTACCTGCTAACTTATGTTACTGTTCTACAATGAAACGCTATGTTTTGTACCTTTAAAAATATTCGACTATGTCCTTTTAAAATTTAAGATACAACCCATACTTTGTATTAAACTGGCAAACGGGATCACTTTTCCTTTGTTTCTAGTTAGTTCTATTTAGTTTGTCATAACAAATTGATACGGTTATCTCAAAACAATCGAGGAAAATCATTATTAATTAATTTCTGCAATTATTAATTCTACTGTTTTGTTTATGTTATAAAAGTAAGTACTCTTCTTATTGAAAAATACCACAGCGTGCACAATACTGGTAAAGAGTGGAATCTCATTTTAATTTATTAATTTTCAATCTTAAAGTATTTTGACTTTCAAAAATCGTATTAATAATATACATATGTGTGCTCATACATGGGAATAAAAAAAAATTTCTTTTTTTTCAATAATTAAAATATGATCAGGAGGTCTTAAAACGTGTATTTCCGTAAAATAAATTTTACAAAATTTTTTTTTCATTATGGGTACTTTGCTTATGTGCGCCTACATAGGTCGGAAAGTAAAAATGCCTGGGCAGTCGAGAATCTCGGCTCGAGAATCCAAATCGTATGCCGTTGACGGGAGGTCGGATTTCAGTTGTTAAGAGCGAGAAGGCAAATGTGAGCCTTTCTCACTCGAATCCCACGAAGTGATCCGAAATTACTTCGGGCAGCTTCGGAGAATCGAGAAAGAGGGCATACGTCAGTTTGCCTTTGTCGTCTTTCCGAAACTCCACGAGCTCACGTACGCGTATCTAGCATGTGTGAGTGTGCACCCGACGGTGCTTTTCTGGCATCACTGCATGCACCCCAAAACTCTGTCATAAATGTATCATAGACTGAGCGTCCTTCAGTGGCCCTTACCTTTGACTCTCTTGGAGAATACATTGTCGCTAGCGTTTCTGGAAAACAAAAGCCGATCCCCTATTTCGGGGGAATGTCCACGCGTCGCGTCCAACCATTATTGCCGTGGCGAAATCGACTTTTTTGCCTTCGCCTTCGAAAAAGATTAAGCAAAAGAGTTTCCTTCATTGAAAGAAGAAAAATTTTCCAGTCTTTCATTTTCAGTAGGGGTGGTGTCAACTTCCACTCATTTTCATATGATTGATTTTAATTAGTCAGCGTTTTTTTAAATTGCTAAACAAAGAGGACAAATAGGACAGTATTCTCAAATTTTTTCAGATTTAAAAATTTTAAATTATATTAAAATTCATTTGGTTGTTCAGACTCAATCGTATTAATAGTATAAATATATGAACGCACGTCCATTAGCATAGTAAAAAAATGTCTTTTTTTTAATAGTTAAAATATGATCAGGGAGTCCTAAAACGTGTATTTCCGTAAAAACAAATTTTTGTCATTTTTTTTTGTTACAACAAGGCACAGCATAACGTAACAGTTTAATTGCAAACATCCTATTCCAACATCCCATCCTTTGAAAATGTAAACAATTATATCATTGTTTCATTGTTATGGCTCGTGTGTACATTAATAACAACTAATGTATTGACGAGTTTGTTTTTCATTATACTGTAATCACATTACATTAGTTAAAACATTTTAATATACGGCTTGTGGTAAATGTTACAACTAAATAACACGTTTTTACATTTCCCTCCTGATGGAAGTGACCACCACCTTCCCGTGGTTCCATTAAGCAGTAACGAGCACGTTATTATTTTACCAATCATTACAATTATTTTATTATGTAAAGTTAAGTCAAATATATAACATTTGATTCTGTCTAATAAATTGATATGATTATTGAAAAGATGGCGAGAAAAGTCAGTGTTAATCTATTTCTGTAGCAATCAATTTTTCTATTTAGATCGTATCTGTAAAAAATATTTGTCACTGAAAATCGTTACAGTGTGCACGGTACTAGTTAAGAGTGGTTTTTCACTTGAATAAATTTTGCATATTTCAATTTCTAAATATTTGTTTCTTAATTTACCCTTTACGAGTGAGACTGCTTTGAACAACATTATTTAAAAATATTTGTTATATTCGTTTTTAATATGGTTTAAGTAGGTATGCATAGTGAACGGATCGATACCGAAAACATTTATGATATCACTGTTTGTTTTGTAACGGAATGTTTGAATTTTTTTTTTTTTTTTTTTTTTTGTCGTGGGGAAAATCTTCGAAAGACTCCCTCCCACCTCTTTGGGGAGAGGCGGGAGGGGTGTGTGGGATTCCCCGCGCCAATTATAACGGGCGCGGGACCTACCCACTAAAAACCCCACGGTGACCCTTCCGCACGATTGGGGAGGATACCGGGAATCGCTCGAAGTATACTTCCGGTATCCTCACCGTGCCCGCGCTTTGCGCCCACCCGCGGGGGGACAAACGGTCCCCAAGGTAATCGCCCTGTCTCATAGCGGCAGGACGAGGTCACATCGTCCTGCCGCCATCCGTCCCGGGGCCGCGTCTAGTGGCGGCTGCGAGCCCCAACTCGCAACCGCCGCGACCCCTTTTCTACCCCTCGGAGGCCGGCAGCTCATGGCCGCACCAGGCCACCGAGGGTGCCGCTCCGTGCGCCGGACCCGGACAGGAGGCACTGCCACCCCATCCGGTCCGACCCTACGCCGCCTGGCGGGAGGGGGCTCCTATCAGGGCCCCCCTCCCAGCCTGGGTCATGCGCCACGCCGAGGGGGCCGCCCGCGTCGCCTGACGCCCAGGCGACGCTCTCTCGCCACCAAACGAGCGCGAGCCTCAGCACGCCGCTGACGCTCGCGCTCCCTTCCCGCGGTCTCCTTCTGCAACATTACGATTTCGCAGAAGGAGGCCACGGCCCTCCACTTCTCCTCGCTGCCGAGCATGGCGCGCACCATGCCCGGCAGCGAGACATCCCGCCCGATGACGCCGATCAGGACACGGCGTTCACCCTCCCATGCAGCGCATACCTCGAGGGTATGTTCCGCCGTGTCCTGCTCAGCGTCACAATGGCAGCAACGCGCCGTCGGCTCCTTCCCTATCCGGCACAGGTATCTCCCGAAGCTGCCATGCCCCGAGAACACCTGTGCCATCCTGTAAGTGAGGCTTCCATGGCCTCTGTCCAGCCACTCACATAGGAGTGGCCGAACAGCCCCGACTGTCCGGTGCCCCGCGGTAGGCAGAGCCAACCGCTCTTGCCACGCGTGCACCACGGACTGCCGGGCCTGGCGCTTCAACTCGCCCCAAGCAGGTTCCTGCACACCCGGGACCGCCCCCACCCCCGCGCGACGGTCGACGCGGTGACGATACATCATCGCGTGCGACCGCGCGAGGAGATCCATGGGCGGCATCCCCGCAAGAACCGTCGCCGCCTCATGTGACACGGTCCGGTACCCGCGGACGACCCTTAGAGCCATCCGCCTCTGCACCCGACGCAGCATAGTCATGCCGCGCCGGGAGGCCGCCAGGTCGTCCGCCCAGACGGGGGCCCCGTATAGGACCACCGACTGAACCATTGCCACATAGAGGCGGCGAACTCGGCCCGCCGGGCCCCCCAGGTTGGGCAGAATCCGGCCCAAAGCCCCGACCATCCTCTCCAGCCGGGGGACCAGGCAGCGGAAATGCTCCTCGAAGCGCCAGTGGCTATCGAGGATCAGCCCCAGATACCTCATCTGGGGCTTCACCTCGATATTAGCCTCACCCACGCGGATCAGAGGGGGTGGCGGATCCTGCCGAGGTGAATGGAACGCTATCACCTCGGTCTTATGGACCGCCACCGTCATCCCCATCCCTCTGATCCGGTCGACGACGCGTTGCGCCCCCTCCTCCGCGAGACGCTTGGCCCTCCCCCAGTGCGCCCCGACGGCCAGCACCAGTGTGTCATCTGCATAACACACGGCGCTGACGCCGTCGGGGAGGTCGGCCCGCAACACTGCGTCGTACGCGATGTTCCACAGGAGTGGCCCGAGGACCGACCCCTGCGGAACACCGCAGTACACCTCCCTCCGCATATGCCCATCCCGGCTCGGATACTCGATCCACCTGCCGCGGAGATAATCCCCGATGACCGCCCCGAGACAAGGGGGGACCCGATGATATTCGAGCCCCCTCCTTATCTCCTCCCAGGGCAGGGTGTTAAAGGCGTTGGCAATATCCAAGGATATTGCCAAAGCCACCCCTCCCCGGGAGACGGCCGACTCCGAGAGGGCCCTGACACGACCTATCGCGTCGATGGTCGATCGACCCTCCCGGAAACCGTACTGGCAGTCGGCCAGGCCGGGGGCACCCCGCGCCAGGTGCTCGACGAGGCGGGCAGCAATCACCCGCTCGAAGAGCTTGCCCACCTCGTCGAGGAGACAGATGGGCCGGTATGCGGAGGGAGACTCCGCGGGCCGACCCTCCTTCCGGAGGAGGACCATCCTCGCCACCTTCCAACTGGGGGGGAATCGCCCGTCCCTCAGGCATCGGTCGAACAACCGCCTGAGGTCAGCCCCAAGGACGCCCTGGGTCAAGACCCAAACCCGGCCGGGCACACCATCCGGACCCGGGGCCGTGTTACGCGCCCCGAGCCGTCTGATGGCCGCGGCCAGCTCCCCCTGAGTGACCCCCAGTTCGGCCGCCCACTCCCTTGGGACTGCCGCCTCCGCCGGAGGACGTGGTCCCCTCACCCGAATTGGGAAAAAAGTATTGACCACGTCCTCCAGCAGCCGGGGGTCAAGACCCTCGGTGACGGGGGGCGCCCACGGGCGGAGCTTCTTCAGCACCACCCTGTACGGGCGCCCCCAAGGATCGTCATCGAGGGTCTGGAGGAGATCCTTCCATGCCCGGGTCTTGGCCCGTTTGATGGCGACCTGCAGAGCAACCCGCGCCATCCGGTATGCCTCATACAGGTCATCTGCACTCGCTCGCGCCACGCCATCGTCCGGTCGTAGACGACGGCGCGCGCGGGCGTACTGGCGTCGGGCGCGGACACTCGCGACCAGCAATTCCGCGATCGCGGCCGACCACCAGTACACCGCCCGGCGTGGAGAAGCTCGCCCGACCCGGGGCATCGGCGCGTCCCAAATGTTTGCGACTAGTACCCCGAGCCGGGCAGCCTCCTCCTCCATGCTTGGCAACTCGGCCGCCACCTGCGGCCAAGTTCCAGCGAGGGCAGGTACCATCAGGGCGTCCTTGTCCAGGCGCCGAAGCGCCCAGCGGCGCGGTGGGGTGCCATCCGGGCGGCGGTGCCGGGACTCCGTCGACGGCCTGCCCCGTCCGCTTCCTCTTGGAGCCTATGTGGCTCCTCGTGGAGGAGAAGGACGAGACTGACGCAGTCTCGTCGTCCTCCTCCACCTTCCACGAAGCCAGGCCAGGCGCTGAGTGAGGCGCGAGCACCGTCACTCCAGCCCAAGCACCGTCTTCGTCCTCCCCAACCGAAACAACCCGTCCCATCCCGGTTTTAATTTGTGAATCCATATAATTCCCACGCGTATGTCGGAAATAAAGGTCCACCCGGGCAGAGCCGCCTTACCCGGGTAAGACTAATACTCCGGGGATTCGGCAGGTGCCCCGGAGGTGGTCGCTTGGGATTGGGCCTTCTCCCCCAACCATGCATCCCATCGCCGCGCACCATAGCTTAGGATTGGAGGGCGATTTTATAGAGTCGCCATACTCGCGGCCCAGGCGGTTAAGCCAAGGCCCCCGTTTCTCCTGCCGTCACGTACCATTCACAAAACCAAAAAGGAATTATGAGTGGATCGTTGTGACGACCAACAGGAGGATTACGGTGTGATTAGCTTCAGGTACCTCGGGGTCGCTACGCCCCGTACTGCTGCCGACGATTGCCGGACACAGCCCCTGAGGGGAGGGCCGTGGCCTCCTTCTGCAAGAGCGTAATACTGCAGAAGGAGACCGCAGGAAGGGAGCGCGAGCGTCAGCGGCGTGCTGAGGCTCGCGCTCGTTTGGTGGCGAGAGAGGGGCGCCTGGGCGGCAGGCGACTGTGGTGCATGACCCAGGCTGGGAGGGGGGTCCTGATAGGAGCCCTCTCTCGCCAGGCGGTGTAGGGTCGGACCGGATGGGGTGGCAGTGCCCCCTGTTCGGCTCCGGCGCACCGAGGGTCACCGAGGGGCAAATGAGGATCGAGAGCCAGTCTCGATGCCTTGAACACGACCTCTGATTGCAGCGATACGTGTGTGTATTCAGGGTAATATTGATTGTAGCCACTGCTGAAATAGAAATCTCGTATAATAATTCAGGAGATTTTACAGTCATTATGATATGGCCGTGGGAACGACCTTATCGGTTTAAATTGTAAACGGTTTCACGGAAGTATTCACGGCAAGGGATTGTTTCACAATCCATTCTCGTTTGACTTGCTGTCCTCATTTACGTTTTCCTCGAAAGTTCGAATAACGTATCATATCGTATCGTATCGCATTGGAATTTCCGTGGAGCGGGATCGAATGCCCATTTGATCACAGCCGGTTCCAGATTAAGAGTGCCGGACGAGCACGGTCCGACAACATGTACACTCGAGGTGCGAAACCTCCGACGTGCAACGATGAAGACGTTTTTCTGCCCGTCTTTGTTCAACATATAATTATCGTACCTTCTCTAGATACGTACTTCGAAACGTTTGTTCGAAATTGTGCGTAGCTAGGTCGATCGCGTGATGTTTCGAAAAAACCCGAGAGCGACAGTTTTTCTATCCCGTACTGTTTTCGCGTAGCGGACGCGACAACCGAAGATTCTCTGATCTGTTACGTACGCCGAAAACAATGGCAGGTGACGAATTCTATTCTACTTTTGAATACGTGGAATTAACGCGATATTTAAACAGTGTCTAAGACTGCGAGTCAGGTTATTTTCAATGCTGTGAGTCAATATGAGTAGCAATTGATTAAGCTGATGAATAAGAGTGAGAAGCTGCAAGGAAGATTGGATCAGTGTGACAGGTTTACGAGTATTGGGATGAGTGGGAAGAGGGGTGCGAGCTATACGAGTGTCGGCTGGGTGAGTGAGGGCTGGTGCGGCCAGGAGGGTGATTGGTGTATCTAATGTCAGTAAGTTAGAGAGAGTGTAGTCGAAGGTAAGATCGCATCCGGTGGTTGTTAAGCTTAGGATACAACGATGAAAGCGGCGAGTGAGCAAGTGAAGGAGAAAGTGATGCGTGAGGTGAGTAGTGTGCTGAATGTGCGTGTGAAAGCAGTGAGAGGAAGATTAGGGCGGGTGATATAGCGATTGAGACGGCGAGTGAAAGTGATTGTGTATGATGTGCCGAATGAGATGGCGAGTCAATAGATTATGAATGAGGTGTATGAAGAGAATATTAACACGTTCGGTACCGAGTCACCCATATTTGGGTGACGGTTATGCTTCCAAATATGGGTGACGCTCTTCTTGTTCAAGTTAAATACGATTTTCAGTTGGATTTTTAAAAGGAATTTAATGGCATAAGCCCTGAATTATAAATATAGAATATACATAATAAAAATATCAAAAATATACATATTATACTATACTTTTTACTAATTTATATTTAGGATAAAATATTACATTATCTACGTCGTATGATATTCATTGAAACAGTCCAAGCACATCTGTGGTGATTTTAGGCAATTAAAACAATACGTTGTCGTTTTTTTTAGCATTTTTCCTCACTTGTTGGAGTTCGACAGTTTGCCTCTTCTTTTGGTAACACAAGACGCACATCCTTCTTACAGGCTTGTCCTGTTGATTCTTACGAATCTCCAAGTGGTGAGACACTTTTCTCCTTTTGTGTCTATTAGTGTCGGGCATAGTAATTTCCGAGGAGAACCATTCTGTGATTAAAAGTTCCCGGAATTTTCTTATCTTTATTTTTTCTTTGTGTATAGCTCTCTGATACACGATATGTGCATTTACGATCGTTGTTCATAAAAGTAAATGTAATGCCAATTTGCGATACCACTTGATGCTTTTTCGTAAGTTTGTTGCATATGACACCATCTGGTCCCTCCTGTCGATGCCACTTTTTCCAATATTGTTCACCATTATCGCCAAAGGTTTCATTTTCAGAGGACGACCGCGATCGATAGAATCTGAGCTTGGAGACATGATTGGTGCATGTTTTCCACGGACGGAGAGAACCGTATCGTTTATTGAAACGTGATGGACAGTCGGAATCGACAGTGCCACGTCGCAATAACAATGCGCAACCGAGTCTTCGTCTGTCGATGCTCGACGAATTTTATAATTATTCGCGAGCCGACTACCAACAGGAGCGGATCCCAAACGATCTCGTTCCCTTTCTATGCAGTAATATATTGGACTCTGATGAAAAGAATTCTCATCGTTGCTGTGATTCGAGATTTCTAAGAAAAATCTACCGAGCGAAAAAGTGGTCGTTATGTGCGCTACGCGTGCTCAAGGAATTGATTGTACGTTGCAGTCGTTGCCGCGACCGCGAAGTAAGGGACCCAGGTGCACGCACTCAGAATCCCTTTAAAGCTATACGGCTTCGGAGCCTCCCAAAGATCCTACCAACAGTTCGTTACCGCCTCGTGAAGTGCTCTCCGTGCAAATGCCACTGCAAATCCTCTCCGAAAACTCGTCGGTATACGAGTCAACCGTAGACCCGCCGGCGGAGTTCGGATTCAAAGCGCCTCCCTTCCGTCACACCGGCTACCTCATACGGTCCCCGCGTAAACGGTCGCCGGGTAGACTCTATAGTACGGTTGGACCTACTCGGGATTTTCTGCATAAATCCGCTTACTGTAACAGTTCCCGAAATTAACGGTCGTTGTACAGTAGTTAAAAAGCGTCGCAAGAAATCGCATTGCGCGACGTTCATACGTCAATGTGCACGGTGAGCGTGCTCACGGGATCCACCCACTTGGAGCCTTACGACCTCCATTTGATGACCCGTCCGTGGCGAAACAGAGCCCCCGACAGATAGGAGTGAATTCTCCTCTGTTCAGGGCCAAAGTCTCGTTGACAGTTTAAATAATAACTATCAGCGAGCAAGAAATAAATACAGTCCACTTAATTTCGCTAAACGACAGCTGATCTCCCCCTCCAAGCGCACCGATAGTCGCTAGGAGAGCGAGGCGAACAGCTGACGAGCGTGTATTTACGATAATGTACGCACGTATTTCATTTGGCCGAACCTTTATTTCAGCAATCAAGGGCCGATCCAACCAGAGCAACGTCGGTGAGGCCGCACATCCCTGGGCCAAAATAAAATAAAATATATTTCTTTTTTTATATTTTTATATTTAATTTTTATTTTTTTTTATATTTGTATTAAATAAATGGTTTGTCGCTACGCGACAAGCGAAAATACAAATAAAACTTGTCAACTAATCTTTCCTTGTCACTTTCCTCGTCCGGACCCCGGTTAAAACCCTTAGATTCTAATATAAGGTGTTAGAATCTGGAGGGCTCAAACGCTGATCTGACAACCTCGTCTAACGGGGGTCCGGATCACGAGGGAATAGGAGGATGGAAAAGTAATCGTCACACGTTAGATTTATTTCGCGTCGTCGAAAAGGTTCGATGACGCCGTTTATTCTTGGAATTTAAATTTCTACAGCCGGCCTTAACGCGATTATGGAAGACAAAACCCCCGCCTGTCTGGTCGGCGTCTGGCGGCTGCTCGCGTCATGCTGTTCTGAAACAAAAGAGACGGAACGAGGTGTAAATATACGGTAACGTTAGTCACTCTATCCATCTCGTTTTAATGTTCACGCGCTCCTGGTTGTGCTTGTCGCACTCAGGAGCGGGAAACTCAGCCGCCGCGTTACGCAGCTAAGCTAGTGGACTGTATATGTTTGTGTGCGTTTCCTTTAAACCAGAAAACGTCTGATTGCAGTTTTGGGGAAGGCGAGATTCAACCTCGTTTCTTCCTCGACTGCAGGTCTCGACTGTCGTAGGAGAGGGTAACGGATGGAGGTTGTAAGGCGCAACCGTACCGGGTCCTCGGCCCTTTACCACCTTCTTGCGTGCGTACGGGCACGGTGTGGTGTAGGTTTGCCAACGGCGCCCTTGGATCGACTTACTATTGGGGCTGACACCACGTTGCTTGATGAATCAACGTCCTACGCGTAGCGACCGTACTAGACTGGCGATCTTTGAGCGTGTTCTCGCGGTTCGCCGTAAGCTGGGAGTGAAAATTGTACCACACTTCGACTGGAAGATGGCAAATCCACCCAGGGTATTTTATACGCTCCTGGATTGTGGGTTCCGAGCCGTTTGACAGTCAAGCGAGGTTCGAGAGTCAACCTCGATACATCAGACACAACCTCTGATTGCAGCGTGTTTTTTCTTTTCCTTTTTTTGTTTTCAGACGAAGGTGGGTCGTAGCCACTGCTGAATACCTCGGACAAGATCTCTGATTACAGGGATACGTGTCTGTATTCAGACTGAGGTGGATCGTACCCACTGCTGAAATCGAAATCTCGGATTATAACCTGCGAGATCTTTACAGTCTATTAATCAGGTCGTGTTCCGACCTGATCTGTTTAATTGGTAAACGGCTGTGGAAGTATTGACAGTACCGGATGGTTTCCCAATCCGTTTTCGTCTAGACCTTCCTCGCGTTTCCGACTCTAATTTTGATTGAAATTAAAGAACGTGTGTGGAAGTAGTGACGTTACCGGATGGATTGCCAATCCGTTTTTCGTATTGAACTTCCGTACCACGTTGATAATTTCTCCGAAAGTTCGAGTAACTCTGAACTATTCGGCAGTTTTGGAAATTACGGGGGAGCGGGATCGTATGCCCATCTGCTCGCTGCCGGTTCCAAATTGCGAGTGACGATCTAGCACGGTTAGTCAAATTCGGAGGGGAGAATCTCCGACTAGCGGCGCTGTAGACGAATTTGAATTCGTCTTTGTCCAACTTATTATTGTCGTACCTTCTCTCTCTACAAAACGTTAGCTCGAAATCACGCGTAGTTTCGTCGACCGCGTGATGTTTCGAAGAAACCTGTATGTGACAGTTTTTACATCCTGTCTTGTTTTCGCGTAGCGGACAAAAGAGCCGAACATTCTCGAGTCGGTTACATACGCAGAAAAACAATACCGGGTGACGAATAATATTCTACTATTCTTGTATGCATCGAATTAACGCGATATTTAAACATAAGGAGTTGTGCTTTACAAAATGTATTTAAATTATACAACTGGTGGTTGAAATGCTGGAAATAAATGTATCGTTTTTTTTAAAGCAATTTACATCATTTAAGAAAGACATCTAATTTCTTTCCCCTCCTTCGTAACAATTTTATAAAATTATGAAGTTTCAGAATATATCTCAAAATTCTTTTTAACGTTTTTGTAAGCTTCGAAAAAATTTATACAGGTTAATGACCAATCCGGTGTTTGGTAAAACTATGGAAAATGTGCGCAATCATGTCGATGTAAAATTAGTAAAAAAATGAGAAGGGTGATACGGTGCGGAGGCACTGATCGCAAAACTAAATGTTGTGAGTTCGTACGTATCACGCAACGAGTAGAAGCGGGGGCCCTGGTGCATACCCTCTTGCTTCATGACGCGAAGCCTTATGAAGCATTGGGTGCAGATTCTGTTATCCTCGGCACTCCCACGCCAACAGCTTCCTCCCCGGAGACACTCGCGTTGTCGAACGATGTTCAATAAATGGGGAGACAATGCCTCCTCCGCAAGCGTGGTTCTATGGCTTACATGGCGATCGTCAAAAGTGGCGATGCCTGCTGTGGGACGAGAATGTTTATATTAGAATATTATGTCACTATGTTTGTAATTGAGGTTGTTGAAATATGGTACGAACTATTTTGATGAAAATAATTATTCCTGTTTACATACCAAGGTCCCAATGATCGGCAACCATTATTCACTTTTTTACTATAAATGGCATGGGTTGGTCGTATAACAGTTTATATAGTGAATTACTGAGGTGGGGAGGACTTGGTCTTCTTAGGAATGGAAGTGGTACTCGCTTATACCTGCTGACGTTAGTACAATTGTATGTCCCCAGCTTCTCCCACGCCGTTTTGCAAACTTCACATTTTTAGATCTTCTGATCGAGGGTATCATCGCGAGACAATGTTACCGAGATCTGTGTCTCAGATTGTAATTTTTATTTAGAACAAATATATATCTATTCAAATTGGGGGGTAAAAAAAAATACGAATACTGGTACGTCTAAAGCGGTATTTTATAATGTACCCATGGCAGCGTCTCAGTCGAATATGGTACAATATATCGTTTGCCATAATGCGGACTCAGAGCAATTTTTGTTTCTGCTATCGTGTACACTTCATGCAACGTGGATCTTATATACGATTGGTGGTAAATCTTTTTAACCTCACCCATCAAACATTGCACATAATCATCAAATGTTATAGTTCCCGCTACAACATTACTCTTGACACCTTCACCTTTTTCGTATCTTTCTTGCCATCGACTTGCAAGGCGTACATCTTTGCTCTCAGTCCGACAAATTCAGTCATAATCGCACCATAATTTTCGTCTTTCATTAAACCTCGTAACTTTTTATTAGCAAGCGGAATACCATATCGATTATCTGTGGGATAATCACTTGTGTCATAGCGGGCAATATCACGTATCATAAGTTCATAAATATTGTCACACTCGATATGGTTAATTAAACTGTCTGTATCGGTGTACGTAACTTCACATTTATCACTATGTGTGGGTAACATGTAATCGTGGTGGAATTCATACAAAAAAAACCTTAGATATATCTAATATACACATACGCACGTAGATTGATTTGTTAAATTTTATGAACAGTTTACGTAGTTCGATTGCAACTAAGTTTTCCGAAAACACGCTGCGACTGTGAAAATTTGTGATATTATGTCAGCCAGTTTCGAAAATATGGTTTCGAGAAAAATGCATTTAAAATTTCTGGTATGATTATTAACCGCTGGGTACTCTTCCCTCTAAATGGCTATAACTTTGTTATTTTTACGAATTTTAATGAGTCTACGTTTATTATAATTGCTAAATGAAGAAGACGAGTTGCAAGTCAAAGATCAGTTGCTGGGTTTTTAAAAAGGACAGATCAATCAATTCATTTTCCTTCAATAATTCTCCATTGCAAAAATTCTACAGTATTCTTACATTTTTTAATATTTTAAAATTTTCCCATGTTATTAGAAAGTTGGTATACGGCGAACGCTACACAACTTTATAGTTCCTAGCATGTATAATATGCATATGTATATAGCGCATCATCGCTTGGTGTGGAAAGTCAACGAATCTTCAAAAAGCGCCCAGGTCTGGTTTTGAAAAATGTAAGGTCTGTCAGTCACGATGGCTTTTGTCGTTTACTGACGATTCGAACGGGTGGCGATGCCAGGCCTGCTTTCGAGAAATGTAAGCGACGTCAGCGATGCAAGAGCGAGAAGGAAAGCGAGTATCAGCCTGTTCTTCTCGGCTCTTCCGAAACTCTACGAGCTCACGTACAGGCAATTGGGCATAGTGTGCGAAAGTGAGGAATGAGGAGTTTCTGGGGCCCCCGATGCGCGGTCTAATAACACTGATTTCGAGTTGCAAATACGTTTCTGCCGAGTTATTTTTTAAATAAATGATGTATTACAATTTAAAATAAAAACAGAGGATTTGCGGTGTACGTATCAATGAAATACATCCTTAGGTATTTTAATAATCTTAATCGATTGATTACTCCAATGAAATTAATCGATTAATGTCCAATGATGGACCGTATAGCTTTCATTCCGTTAAAAAATAATAAAATTTCTGTAATTTCATTTTCTGTCTCACTTCCTCTTGTGTTAATTTCTAAATCTGTTAGTAACGTTGCGAGTGACACAGAAATTCAGTCTGCTTTTTCAGTACAGTTTTTAATAACAAACGGTTACAAATGGTTCTTACCATATTTATTTTAATTTTAAAACACTCTGACGAGAAGCGTCACTCGGGTGCGAAGGGTTAATTTCCTAAAAATTCCGAGATTTTATTCCTTCTTCCTCGGAAACAGCGAATACAAATAATTAATAAATTCGATTTAGTAATTTACGTACTAATTACGTAGTAATTAACGAATTAGGTAACAGTTCCAGTGGTAGTATTTTTAATTATTTGTATTCGTTCCTCGATGTATCTTCAACGCGCATCTTGGTACCTACAAGGCGCGGTAGCTCTTCAAGTTCGGACGGCCCTGAGCGTGTGCACTATGATTGGTCAGTGTTTTTCGTTAATAATTCAAAAACGAAGCCCCATCCGACATTTCTGCAAAGGGAATTGTTCAGAACCGTCTCAGCTACCCCACATTTCCGGTTCTTACACTATTTACGGGACACCCTGTATATTCCGCTCAACGGTTGCCTTTATTTTATTTGTTTCAATTGTTATGTAATTCTGCTTAGTGTAGAAACATTAGACAGTCTACCAAACACTCATATATTGAAGAATGCATAAAAATTCAACGTGTAAGTTACTCTAATACGCAGAAAATGAGGAATAATCGGGTTTTGTATTTTTCACTGCGGCGCACCAAAATGAAAAATCTGAGAAAGTTGAGAATAATAGTAATAACAATACTTGTTTACTGTAAAAGTATAAAAGTAGTTCCGGACCTTCATTTTTTACTACCTGGTTCTTCAATCAAAAAATCTGAAAATCTCCCAAAATATAGGCCCCGGTACCCGAAATGTCTCTAAATTTTGTTTACTTTTTTTTACTCAATAGGTCAAGAGAAATTGTACAAAAACATGATTTTCGTCTTCACCCTATTACTACCACCACGGTTGAGATTTGAAGTTAAAAATTTGTACACAGGGTTTTTTTGGATAAGCTATCGAATGGCCCGTCGTTCTTTCAATTCGGTTTGGAGGCACATTTGACCCCCTTATTTGACTATACCCTTTATTTAATATACAGGATGTTCAGCCACCTTTGGGAAAACTTTGAATGGGAAATTCTAGAGACCAAAATAAGACGGAAATCAAGAATACCAATTTGTTGATGGAGGCTTCGTTAAAAAGTTATTAACAATTAAATTCAAAAATTTCAAATCGTTTTAATAAAATTATTTTTGGTTGCGGAGATCAATTACAATCATTTTTAGTGAATATACATACCCCCGAAATCCTGCGCATTTTCGAGAAAAAAATTCAGTACTGTAAAAATAAGACTAAAAAAAAATATATATATATAACAAAAAATTCATAAATGCTTTGCTAAGAAGTTATGACAAAAATATGAAATGTTATGTTTTTTTATTTATTAAACAAAGAAATTTACTAAAATTTTGTTCAAAGAGAGCAACTGCTAATTGAGGCACGAACAAATATTTTTACATATTATGTGGATAACTTAAACATTTCTTTATCAGAGTTTAGTTTCTATCATTTATCTTGGGTGCTGAAAAATTCTTTCTTTGATGATAACTTTTTGTTGTCATAAAATTTTGAACTATTGTTCAAGTTTATCTTTAGTAAATTGCAAAGAAACTCACGATATCGAATGCTTGCAAAAGATTGATTTTATTTTATTATAAATTTTTTTTCTTATTTTAATGTCCTGAATCTTAACCGAGTTTCATAGTTCATATTTTTGTTATAACTTCTTAACAAAGCATTTATGGATTTGTTGTTATATAACATTTTAGTCTTAGTTTTACTTGTAAAACACACTGCTGAAGTGTATACGGAAAAATGCGAAATACTCTGTATATAACCTGTTTTCATGAAACACGTAAAAGATTTGTTCATAATGAAAAGATATTTTATTTATACATACTAATTCAGTCTTTTTAACGTACGCTAAAGGCTTACAATTATTCTATAATGAACAATAACTCAATGTCCTATACTTAATGTGTACTCTTTAAAAGCGAAGTAAAGCTCTTGATTTATATCATCGATAATGTTAAATATAGACGTGACAATTTTAGTCAACGCGTTATACAAATTGCTACTGTTTTTGAAGGGAGAACATGCGTTTATTACATAGTTGTGTAGATTTGCTTTAGAGTATTCCCAAATAAAATAAACAACATCATGCAAAAATATTTCTGATTCGTTAGAATGTTCTAACACAGTCACACCTATTTTGATAATCATTTTCAAAATGTCCGTCCCGTTCTCCATAGGGGATATTTCTTCCAATGTATTGTTGAAACAATTCACATCATTCGAATCTTTCTGTGCAATAAATCGTTTCGAATAGCAATTCTTTAACAGATCCAATAAGACACTTTTCAATGACACTATTCTGTTTTTGAGCTCTAACGACAAATTACAATTTATGAAATTCAGTCCAAACCTACCGATCACTAGTAAATGTCTAGCAACCGCAATTGGATCTATCAATTCTATACCATTTACGACTATTTTGTTATTTCTAAAGGTTGATTCGAACCTCTGAAATATACTGAGAAAATCTTCTTTGCTAGTGACATGTTTCACTTGATACATTAGATCTTTTAATATTCTGTTCCCATTTACTCCTTTTATTCTATTAAACTCTTTACGGAACCGTGTGAAACGTAAAGTGTTTTTAAATTTATCTAGAATGGTCCCGTTGGACGATGTAACAAGGTCATTAGCTAGTTTAGCATTTAAAACAGAGTTGCTGAAGAACAAAACGTGGGAGCTGAAGATAATTATGTCGAACATAACGACTTGTCTTTTCTCTTGGTATTTGTTGATTACACAACAGCCTTGATAGATTACACCAATTCCATTTATTGCTAGATTGCCTAGTATCATGGAATTATATACTGCTTTGGTTGCTGTGTTTATGCGATTGCCTTTTTCGATGGCTTTTGAGAGAAGCATCGTTCCACCGCTTGCTCCTAATGTTAGAGCTGTGCCAGTTATTCCGAGCCATGCAGAAATTGTGTTCTTGTCCATTGTATTAACGGATTCTTCATGCAAACCCCGATCTAGTAACTTCTGCGAACTTCTGGTGATAGTCCAGGCTCCGCTCACGCCAGCAGTGATTATTCCTGTTGATTAAAATTGGGACTTGTAAAAATATTAAAAATTATTGTTTCAAATTGTTATATAAAAATTCTAAACTTTTATCTTCGAAACTGTTACGAAAAAATTAAATTTCCGATTATATAAGCTTAAATTAAAATTCAAAGTTAACTTTACATTTTAATTTAAATTTTAAATTAACTTAAAAAAATAATCAACGTATCGCCTGATCATGGAGAGCAGCAAATATTTACACAATATAGATTCAAAACCTGTATAGAACTTTAAAAAACAAACAAAAAAGTGATCCGTAAAAGAAAAGTGATTAAGTACCAAAGATTTAAATTATTTTTAATGCAGAAAAGATAGACCCATACCTGCCCCAACCAACGCAGGCCCAACCGGAGTGAAAAAAGAAGTGATACCCAGTCCAATAGTTGTTCCAAGGCTCAATACAGTAGAAGCAGTATCGAAAGCATTGAAAACAATATTCTTTCTTGAACAGGCAGGTGAGTTCAATGTTTCTGTCCACACGACTGAAGATTGTTCTGTTACCTCGCAGTTTGGATCACTGATAAATTCCATCTTTTGGTACAACCATAACACATTTGGGCAATGTGTTGTTCGTTAAATAATCCTTCCAGTTTTTGTATATCCTGGCATTGTTATCGATGTACCATACACTATTCATTCTTTTTATTTTAAACACTGGTATCGTGTACATTTCACGAAACTTTTCCCCTTTTGATTCATTTAATGCTGTATATTGAAATATCGTGTTGTATATTATCCCAATGTAGATAGTACCCTGACTTAGATTGGTTTCCCTGCCATATTTGATTATCTTATTGTATATAGCTGTGATTCTTTCACACGACTCCTTGTCATACATTGTTCCAATGCATGTCTTATTTTGGTTAATCTTAACCTCATCTTTGTTGGTTTCTGGAAGGCCGAAGAAAGCAAAGCCAATATTTTGTTTTATGTAATCGTATTCGTCACTGTTATATTCTAACCAATCCGGGACATACTCATAATAACTTTGCTGATACTTCTTGGCGAGTATTTCCATCTAAACCATAGAATGCATGAAAAGAATTGTCGGTAATCAAATGAATACAAATTTTTGAAATATTTACCTCCATGCAGAGATGCCAGAAAAGCACCGTCGGGTGCACACGCACACATGCCAGATACGCGTACGTGAGCTCGTGGAGTTTCGGAAAGTCGACAAAGGCAAACTGACGCATGCCCTCTTTCTCGATTCTCCGAAGCTGCCCGAAGTAATTTCGGATCGCCTCGTGGGAGTCGAGAGAGAAAGGCTCACATTTGCCTTCTCGCTCTAAACAACTGAAATCCGACCTCCCGTCAACGGCATACGATTTGGATTCTCGAGCCGAGATTCTCGACTGCCCAGGCATTTTTACTTTCCGACCTATGTAGGCGCACATAAGCAAAGTACCCATAATGAAAAAAAATTTTGTAAAATTTATTTTACGGAAATACACGTTTTAAGACCTCCTGATCATATTTTAATTATTGAAAAAAAAGAAATTTTTTTTATTCCCATGTATGAGCACACATATGTATATTATTAATACGATTTTTGAAAATCAAAATACTTTAAGATTGAAAATTAATAAATTAAAATGAGATTCCACTCTTTACCAGTATTGAGCACGCTGTGGTATTTTTCAATAAGAAGAGTACTTACTTTTATAACAAACAAAACAGTAGAATTAATAATTGCAGAAATTAATTAATAATGATTTTCCTCGATTGTTTTGAGATAACCGTATCAATTTGTTATGACGAACTAAATAGAACTAACTAGAAACAAAGGAAAAGTGATCCCGTTTGCCAGTTTAATACAAAGTATGGGTTGTATCTTAAATTTTAAAAGGACATAGTCGAATATTTTTAAAGGTACAAAACATAGCGTTTCATTGTAGAACAGTAACATAAGTTAGCAGGTATGTCATAAAACTGTTTTTCCCAGCTATATCCCTTTTTACCTGAAGTATAAGGTAAAAAGTACGAGCTACAAGGTACGACTATCCGAAAATCGTTCACATTTTATCAATGTAAATGAAGCGGTCTTTCCATCAGAGTTAAATACAAAATTTTGTTATTTCTGTGAAAACAAAACTTTCAGTAAATGTACGTGGTGTTTGAAATTTTTATGTTTTGACTGTTTTTGTGAAAAGTACCATCCAGATTCATGTACTTCGTACATTGAAAATAACATATGTTAAATGTAATCGGTTAAATTTAACTTTAAAAAAAAATATTCGAAGGTCAGACAAAAATATAATGTCATATTTAGTGTACGATTAAAGTATGATTGAAAAAATAAAAAAAAAAAGTTCAAGCAGGATTCGAACCAGCAGAGCAGAACAAGTTCGGAACTTGCAGGCAAAGACCTCATCACTCACGCCACGCTGATTAGTGGTGAACATAGTTCTATTTCTGAAAATAAGTATCTGTAATAACTTTAATAATATCTCAAAGTAAAACCTAACTCAAAACCTGGTACCATTCCAACTTTTCCTTCTTAGAAACGAGTTTTCAATTTGTCTTAGCGAAAGTCGCAATCACATTTTGCACATTATTCTAAAACATTTGTGGTATTCGTTTTCAATGCGATTTAAGTAAGCATGTAATGTATAAGATTTCATTTAATGTTTTCTTTTCTAGTGAAGATAGAGAAAAAGTTTATATAATTTTTTTTATATTGTCGGAATCCCGGGGACCGAGAGTTTAAAGACCACGGGCGTTTTTAATTTAATCTCTTTATTAACAAATTCTGTACTCGCTATCGCTTGCTTTCGCTGTCGTTCAAACTTTGGCACACTTCTTCCAATCGCTCACCGTTCCTCTCATCCATTATCTCTCTCACACTCGCTCTGCCGTGCTCTCTGCCCTCATCCTCACCAATCATATAATCGTTTACAAACATTCCATCTTTCGCACTTTTCGATTCGCCCAGACATACACACACTCATGCACACCTAGTCGCGCGTCTTTTCGCGGCTGGCGCGCGATTCGATGCCACAATATAAAATTTAATTCGTCCTAAGATTTATATGAAACATTTAAAAGATTTTTTATAAATTATGCCTATATATCGGAACAACTATGAAACAAGACGTATAATCTGTAAGGAGTGTATGTGTGTGGCTAGGAGAACCGTTATCGTTTGCGTCGATAGGAGTGTTTAGTCTAAGCTAGAGTAGGTATCGAGTGAGGTGTTTAGGTTTAAGCTGAAATACGTTTTAGAGACTGCGTCTCGAACGTGCGTTTTGTTTAGATCATTATTATAAGATAGGAATAAGGAAGGGTCGACTTTGACTGCAGGAACGTCACTCTGTATCGAACGTTAGTCGAGAGCAATCACAGTTTTACGTTTATGATCTTTTACGTTTACGTTTTATGTCTTTCTTTTATGTTCTTTATGTTAAATAGTTAGTAAATATTAAATAATATAATTACATCGTTACGTTTAGTGTTCACGTATTTGAATCCGTCCACACGCCTTTGAAATGAGAACATAAAACTTAAATGTAAAGTTTCATTTAAATTCATTCAGCTATTTATATTCAATCGTATTAATAATATACATATGTGTGCTCATACATGGGAATAAAAAAAATTTCTTTTTTTTCAATAATTAAAATATGATCAGGAGGTCTTAAAACGTGTATTTCCGTAAAATAAATTTTACAAAATTTTTTTTTCATTATGGGTACTTTGCTTATGTGCGCCTACATAGGTCGGGAAGTAAAAATGCCTGGGCACTCGAGAATCTCGGCTCGAGAATCCAAATCGTATGCCGTTGACGGGAGGTCGGATTTCAGTTGTTTAGAGCGAGAAGGCAAATGTGAGCCTTTCTCTCTCGACTCCCACGAGGCGATCCGAAATTACTTCGGGCAGCTTCGGAGAATCGAGAAAGAGGGCATGCGTCAGTTTGCCTTTGTCGACTTTCCGAAACTCCACGAGCTCACGTACGCGTATCTGGCATGTGTGCGTGTGCACCCGACGGTGCTTTTCTGGCATCTCTGACGTAGGTTTAATGCACATAGCGCCACAACGGGAATGAATTGAAACCCGATTATTCACCGTCGAGTGCAGAGTCATGTAACTGCATTTTAGTTAAGAGCGAAATCCAAACGGACCAGCGTATTGTAATAAACTATACGATTGTATGTTTTTCAACGTGGGCGATCAAGCTGGGGAAGGTAGAGAGAAAGGAAGGCACTTCTTTTCAGATACTTAGTTTATTTTCTAAAGGCCGCGTCGATTTCGAGGTTCCATCGTTCCTTTAGTTTATTGTTTAGTTATTACGGACCGTGACCGATTAGCTATTTCCGATAAGAGTTTCAATGGTCTTGACACGCAGCAGGGCCTCGCGACACTTCGCTTCGAGTTTCGTTTACTCTCACAAGGGTCATAAATTTTCTTAAGGGTTGTTTAGGCCGCTAGCCTCATTTTCTCTCTCGACTCCCACGCTCTCTCTCACGCGCGCCGCTCCAACATGGCCGCGAAACCTCCACCTCCACTCGGCTCGGGGGTGGATCATCGATCGAAGACGATCCGGATGGAGGGAGCAAGGCACGAACCCCGATTGGACCAGGACAATCCAGAGGGAGGATCAAGGAATATTCCGGAGAAGGGATGAACACCGAGGACGACGAGAAGATTTCCGCGGAGCGACAGATCGATTTTGAGAGTCAACAGAATTGTATCTAAAATCAAGCTTAAGACGAATAAACTTTTACCAATCTTTTTCGAGCAATCAATAGTAGTTTGATTTTTGCGCGCCTCGCCGAGCAGAGCGGTTCAGCGCTCCACGGGCACCAACCCACCGTCCTTTCTCCCTAAACCGCTATCTCGGGACGTAATGTTGCGACCTCCGCTGGTATGAATCTGTGTATTATGTGAAGTTAGCTCTAAGACATAGGGATATCAAGGTTTGATGTGAGAGCGAAATTCGAATTCCATTGTAACGGGGAGATTTATTGTAAGCATGCGAGTTCGTAGCGAACAGCACAGCTGGAAGGTTTTAAGCGACACCTAAACGCAGAGAGTTACGAGGGCCTGGGATTGTATTCAAACTTTCCATACTACAGTTGGGCCAGGCAAGGATAGTAAATAGCTTAACTTTTTCTTTCACATCTGCGTGCCAAATTTCGTCGAACGGGCAGGGGCTCGTCTTATAAAATCATTTTTAATTCTGTCCTCACTTCCAAAAATTATCGGTGTCCTGCAAGGGTAAAACTCAGGTCGAGAAAGGCCGGGAGTCATAAAGTCATAAACTTTGTTCGGGCGGCGTCTTCCTGACTCTAAGGGGCCCGCTTACCTACTTTCTAGATGTTTATGTAATGTATTGTTGCGTGACCACGCGAACGTAGCCCCAGAAATATGTATAATCGATAGGCAAATTAGGAGCGACATTCAAACCAACTAGCGTATTGTAATAAACAACGAAATCGTACGCTTTTCAACGTGGGCGATCAAGCTGGGGAAGGTAGAGAGAAAGGAAGGCATTTCTTAGATACTTAGTTTCTTTTCTAAAGGCCGTGTCGAATTCGAGTTTCCATCGTTTCCTTTAGTTTATTGTTTAGTTATTTCGGACCGTGCCGAATTAGCTATTTCCGTTAAGAGTTTCAATGGTCTTGACACACAGCAGGGCCTCGCGACACTTCGCTTCGAGTTTCGTTTACTTTCACAAGGGTCATAAATTTTCTTAAGGGTTGCTTAGGCCGCTAGCCTCGTTTTCTCTCTCGACTCCCACGCTCTCTCTCACGCGCGCCCGCTCCAACATGGCCGCGTAACCTCCACCTCCACGCGGCTTGGGGGTGGATCATCGATCTATGACGATCCGGATGGAGGGAGCAAGGCCACGAACCCCGATTGGACCAGGACAATCCAGAGGGAGGATCGAGGAATATTCCGGAGAAGGGATGAACATCGAGGACGACGAGAAGATTTCCGCGGAGGAGTAGATCGATTTCGGAAGTCAACAAAATTGTATCTAAAAGTCGAGACGACGACGAATAAATCTTACCAACCATTTTTCGAACTTACATAGTCGTTTGATTTTTGCGCGCCTCGCCGAGCAGAGCGGTTCAGCGCTCCACGGGCACCAACCCACCGTCCTTTTTCCCTAAACCACGATCTCGGGACGCAACAGTAACATGTCGCGTATTTTAGCGGGGAATTTGAGATAAGAACGCGGGTTGGTGCCCGTGGAGCGCAGAACCGCTCTGCTTGTGTTGCGTGACCACGCGAACGTAGCCCCAGAAATATAATAATCGATAGGTAAATTAGGAGCGAAATTCAAAAGCGGATGGTTATGCGTGATTGAGAGAATATTGTTAAGGATGCGCGATGCTGGTGGCACGCGTGGGAAAGATCTTGGGTAGAGCTCGAAAACAGGAAGAGGACACCAATTAGCAGACCCCGAAACGAATCGCGAGTTTCTTGTAAGTCACGTAACCTCTTGAAAAGGCCTTGTCCTTTTGTTAGTCTTAGGAGCGTCGATCGACTCCAGAAATGCTGGCGACGCTAAGGAAGTCATAAATTTCCTTCAAGGGTTGTTCCCTCGATCCTCGGAGCAGAGCCTACTTTCTCTTCCCACGTGGGCACCCCGCTGTGTAACGGAAAAGCGCGACTCCACCGAGTTCCCACCACCACCCGAAGACGGAGGGAAAGTTAGACGCCGATTCGCGGGGGCGTGCGTGCATCGGAAGGACGGCCTACCGCTTGGATCTGATGCGTCCTCC